>NC_031991.1:2553357-2664224 GCF_001879085.1 Nicotiana attenuata | reverse complement strand
AAGTGATTTGATGTGCCTACCTTATTATGTGTAAAGTTTGTAAATACTTGAGGATACCGACGTGGAAGTATGTGTTAACGAATGAAAGAATGTTAATGTGTCCAAATGTGGAAATGTGTATAATGGCTAAAAACCCTGCATGGTAAGTAATGAAATAGGGTATTGTGAAATGACGTAAATAAGTTAAGCGATTACGACAACACCTTGTACATGAATCGCTGTTTGGTGACAGTTACGGTGCCTTGGGCCCAAATGTATGAATTGTTGATATGAACTTTTGTTTCCTTAAAATGATGATTCTTGCGATGTATTGTTTTGGTTGTGATTACAAATTGTGATTGTCAGGCGGGGTCGGGTTGCGCGCCGCTACACGAAGTAATAAGGTGTGGGTTGAGGTGATAAGGGTGGCCGAGGTAATTAGGGTGTCCCAGGTAATAAGGGTGGAAAAGTGACTATTATCACTATTGAAATGAAAATATATGGAACTCTTGAATATGGAAATGTTGGAAAGGGAAAAGGAGAGATTGTGGAACTTTTGATTTTGGTTGTTTCTTCCTACGTGCAATGCTTGTTGATTTTATTACTGTCTTCTTAACTGTGTAATTGTTTGATTGTACATGGGATAAAGTTTGTTCATACATACCAGTACAATTCAAATGTACTGACGTCTCTTTTGCCGGGGGCGCTACATTCTTGTTATGATTGTAGGTGGTTCTATAGCAGGTACTCCAGTACACCGACAGTAGCACCTCCTCCACTTTCCGTCAGCTGTATTGGTGAGCCCCATTCCTCTCGGGGCCCTGCGTGGCTCATGCCGCATTTCCTCCCGGAGTCTTATTTTGGTATTTGTGTAATGTATAGCCGGAGCCTTGTTACCGGCAAGTATCGTAACTCTCTTTTGTATCCTTAGAGGCTCCGTAGACAGGAAAACGTGGGTTACGTACTTATGTATTTTGGGCAGTATAACTTGTAGATCACGTAAAGTGAGCATGTATGTTACTATGACTCGTAAGAATGTGTTTAATCATAAATGGATGTTTCACTTGAATAATGAGTATTGAAATCACTGGGTAACGTGTGGGATAGGAAAGGCACCTAAGTTCGCTTGACTGGGGCTACCCGGTCGAGCGCCGGTCGTGCCCCTCGGTTTTTGGGGCGTGACAGCCATATCCACACATTTGCCTTCTACATCTGTTAAATACAAAACATCATTGGACAACACTCTCACTCTCATTACCACGAACGGCCCCTGTCAATTTGGGCAAACTTGCCTTTAGCTTTAACCCAATGCGGCATGATGCATTTCAATAGGGTTTCTTTATGTTCTATCTGCCCCACTTTCACACAATTCGGGCTTGAAGTGATCTCAAAATGCCTTTACTTATTTCCCTCAAATGTCCCTATCATCTTCAAAATTGTTTCATTGCTTCTTGACTAAACTGACTTTTAAGACCAGGCCTAGAATTTTGCATGCATGTCATGTCGCTAGAACCAGCATTAGACAAAAGACAAAATGAAAGGATAGAAGAGAACTAAACAAAGAAAATGACTAGAAATAACAAAAGATAGGAAATTGCATTAGACAGACGATGAAACGGTTCTAATAAAAAAACAAGTAAAACAAACTGGGGTACAACCCTGGAACAAAACTAGGTAACACTAAATGAGTTGCTACGACTAAAGGAACTAGGAAAAACAAAAGGATAGAAGGGTTTGAGTCACAAGACAATATTCGGATTACAACCCTGAAATAACCCGGACAACAGAAATGACAACAAAATAAATCACCAATACTCCTCCCTGGCTATCCAAGAAAAGAGTGTCTTTCCAATCACCAAACTCAACATCTTAGCCACTGACTTTTGCATCAACAATACTAGGACCTTCACAAGTCTCCATCACATTGTTCTTAACAAAGTGCTTTTGGGTTCCCTTTGCCTGCTCGTTCTTAGGATCAACCTCTGATAGCGCTGAAAGCTTCGTAGCACGTGGACCTCCGATGATCTCAGAAGAATTCTCATATTGCTTTTCGAAATAAATCATACCCACCATATGCGTCTTATTATGCACAGGCGATGGACTTTGGCTAGTGTCTGCTGCATCTGGATTTGGCACGACAATGTCACCTGCATCAATAAGCTTCTGAATTAATTTTTTCAGGTGCCAACACTTTTCTGTACTGTGACCCGGGGAATCGGAGCAATATGCGCACCTTGGAGAAAAATCAAACTTCTTTGGCAGAGGGTTTGGCATTTTTATCTGAATCGGCTGCAACATGTCCAATTGCCTCAACCTTTGGAACAAACTGGCATATGATTCTCCAATAGGGGTGAAAGCCTTTTCCTTTTTCAGTAGTCTTTTCAGTTTATATTCTGGCCTCGGTTGGAACCTTTTGCGGGCAGGTGGATGATATGCTTGAGGGGGTGGGTAAGACATTTGGGGAAGTGGTGTGGGCCATTGCAGGCCTCGTGGGTGTGGAGCATATGGTGGTGCATTGTGGACAGGGTACTGGGAAAGTGATGTACGACTTTGGGGTTTCTGTGGAGAGGAGTAGCATTGGGGAGGGTCATTTGGTGTACAAGGATATCCATGAGCCCGATGTCGAGGCTGAAAGTGTTAAGCAGGAATGCCCAGCGGATGATCTTTTCTATTTCTCTTTCTTCCACCCAAACTTACTGGGATGTTCTGAATGTCTTTCGTAGTATCTTTCAATGTCGAACAACTCATGATTTTGCCTGAATTGATTCCCTCTTCTACCATCTCCCCCATTTTTACCCCATCATTGAAAGGCTTACCCAAGGCCGGGATCAAATGACTGAAGTAGGTGGGGCCCTGGGCTTGTAGAAAAAGCTCAACCATTTCTTTTTCACCAATCGGGGGACTGACCCGAGCAGCTTACTCCCTCCATCTGAGCCCAAACTCCCTAAAGCTTTCCTCCGGCTTCTTTTCCATTTTAGATAGGGAGGAGCGGTCTGGGGTAACGCCTGATTTGTATTGAAAGTATCGAACAAAATCTTGAGCCATGTCACCCAATGTAGGCCACTTACCGTCATCCTGACGATTATGCCATTCCAAAGCTGCACCAGTCAAGCTCTCACTGAAATACACCATCAACAAATCATTTTTCTCGCCAACACTTCTCATTTCACTGCAATAATCCCTCAAATGGGCTACTGGATCTCCACACCCATCATACAGGTTAAACTTTGGCACTTTATACCCCGCGGGCAAGCGAACGTCAGGGGACACAGACAATTCTTTGTAAGCCATGCTACCCTGGTCTCCCATCCCTTGCTTGTTCTTTAAGGACGGTTCTATGCTTTTCAGCTTCTTGGATATCTTGTCTCGCCCTTCTTTTCCTGTGACTTTTTCATGTTCAGCATGAAGCTCATCCCGAGGGCTTTTCTTGTATGAGTCAGAAACATTGTGGGCAACCTCTACGGGGTAGTATTTTGAGTGGGTATTCATTGTTGGGAATAGCGGATATGACAGGAGGGCAATTTTGGGGAAAGGTACTTGGAGGAAGAGTGATGGAGATACAACGGTGGTTGGGAAAGCTGTGATAAACGGGTGGATCTGGAGAGTACGGGGGATCATCTGGCACTATGACCGGAGTTTGGGTAAGGGTAGCATCTAAGAAGCTAGGTGGTGGAGGGGCTAGTGCCTTCCCAGTCATCCAGGCTTGATACATGTCCATCATGTGTTGTCTTAATATCCTTATCTCGTCATCCAAACCAGTGTCATGTTCAACCAACTGCTCCCGGGCACCGGTATCAACCAACCCAATTTTGTTGTCGTCCGCCATTGCCTTTTGACTTTATGATGTGGAGAGGAGTTACTACTTCGGGAACTACAAACCAACTACCTTTTTGCTGTGAAGATATCAAAAGGAACAAAATGGGGGCATCCTGTTAGCGTTAGGGCTTTAAACAGATAGGCAACCGCACATTGGGGAATGTAATGCACCTAAGCAGTTAACCGTTTCTATTATGCATTTGATCGGTTGCTTGCATCATCCCGGCTTTGCCCTAATTTCCAATTGCAACTTCTTCTTCTTTCTCTTTTTTCACTCATGCCTCTCTTTGCTTGATTTCACGTTGTTCTTTATTCTCTCATTTCTCTCTCTTGTTTTACCGTTGTTGCATTCCCACGGTTTTTTATTTTTCTCTCTCTTTTCTTTCCTTTTCTCTCTTTTTTTTCTTTTTTCTTCTCTCTTTTTTTTTATTTTTTTTGGTTATGGTCGAATCCTATGGAGATTGCCTACGTATCATGACCCCGCATGAATCAGACCAAGCGTAGTTCTGGCGGATGAGTGTAAAAATAAATAATAAAACATTTTTGGGATTTTCAAATTTTTCATAGAAAAACAAATGCTTTGATTACAACGACTCAAAAACTAACAGACTCGAAAAGGAAACTAACAGATTCTGATGAAAAGATGAAGATACATACTCAAAAACAAACTGACAGACTTCAACAAAAAGATGAAAATACAGACTCACAAACAGACTAACAGACTCCAAAAATCATGAATACATTAATGCCTCAACTGATCCTGGGGCCCGCGGGACATCATTCGGTCTCGCCACGGGCCTACGTGCCAAATCCCCTTGGAGATGATAGAGATCTTCCATTACCTGGCGGACAAAGGTCATTATAGTGGTAAAGAACATGGATCTGGTCATGTCCTCACAACTACTGCATTTCATCGTGATGTAGTCGGCGATCCTTCTGACCCTCTCTCTTATGACACCCTTTTCTTGCAATAAACGCCCAATCTGCTGGGCCCTACCTTCCAAAGTTTGTTCAGCTACTTGATTCTATTCTTGAAGTTACTGCAAATCACTTTCTAACTGTGCCATTCCTGCATAACAGTGTTCTCTTTCAGCCTTAAAGTATTTCGCCTGCTTGATCATTTTGTTCTCAACGATGATGACCCTTTTCTCCAACCCCGCAACCTCATTGTCGTATGCCTCTTTTAACTGTTTAACCAGGCGCGCTCGTTCCTCCGTATTCTTAGCCAATTTTTATCGAGCCCTGGCTAGTTCACCCTCTGCTTTGTTCAAATCAGAACCATACTCGCCCACCTTCTGCCTAAGGTTCTTTATAAGCTTTTTATCCTTTGCACTTCTGGCTGGATTTTCAGCTGCTATTTTCATTTCTCGAATCTGGGCTCGAAGGGCCTCATTTTCTTTGGCTAGCTTTTCTTTTCACCCTTATCCGCCGCGGCTTGCAAACCGTTCTCGAATTGGAGGTCCTTGGCTTGCTTTTCTAGCTTGCTTATGGTAGCTCTATACTCATTTTCTTCGGCCAACCAATCCCATTGTGCTTGTGACGCCTCAGCAAATTCCTGAAGATGAGGTCTTTTGTCCGGCCTTCCAAACTCAATTTCCCTTTTATACCAAGCAAGGTACCCCAGTGACACTTCACCTTTGGATATATCACGCACACAAGTATTTGTCGTCAAATACTGGCACTCGCTCCAAATCTGGCGGACTATTGCTTCATGAAACTGACCATCAGGACCAATCTCGACTGCTTGGGCACTAAGATCTTCATCTTTTGGAACTATTTGACATCTCCCCAGCTGTCTCAAAACCCGGTATAGGGCATAAGGCTGGTTACTCTGGAGACCTATCAAGAGGAAATGAGGCCCGGTAGCTGGCATGTATATGGTCTCATCTACGGGAAGCCACCCAAATGTCCATTCTATTTGATCTGCAGTGATGGAACGGAGACTGATATCCATTCTGTGACCCCCTCCGGCAGGCTAAACACGTCAATCCTTGTATAAAATTCCTCTATGCAGTTCTTTTCTGTCGACCCATAACTCATGTATTGAGGACGATGACATAGGTGTTCAATCATCTACATATGTAGCAAGAGGTTCCACCCTTCGAAAAAGTCTCCCCCGGCTTTGCAGTCTGTGAGAGCGCGGAAGATTTCAGACACTATCAGGGGTGCGAGGGTGCTTTTGGCCTGAGTAAGCAAAGTGTTGATTACCCCAACTATCTGTATATCGATGTTCCCGTCTTTCCTAGGAAACACCAGAAGACCCAAGAATACCACCATAAAAGCAAAGCACCGGTGTTCTTCCCATTTGAGGCGATTCCCTTTACTACAAATTTTGTTTTCTGGATCGTTAAACCCTCCTATGTGATTGTATCTCTGATATATAAACTGCGGAGTGGAAAAGCCAGCTGCCAAGTCTGGGTTGTGGACCCTCCTGCTATCTTTAAGGAATCTAGGAATTTGTGCACAACGATGACTCTTGGCGCAACCAGATACTTGTGTCTCAGAGGAACCTCACCGCTCCCAATATATCCGGCTATTTCTTCCAAAGTTGGGGTGAGTTCAAAATCTGAGAAATGAAACACGTTGTGGGCCGGGTCCTAGAATGTAACCAACTCCTTTATGATGTCCCCTCTAGGCCTGATCATCAGCAACCCGGTAAGACCTCCCAAGTATAGATTGACCTTATCTTGCCCTGATTTACCCAGGTCTTCCCACCACATACACAGCTCCAAAGGGATTTTGTTCATGACTGTTATTGGCAAATTTTGACTCGTGCTCATTCCGCACATTTATTAGGGTGATTAAGAAAAATCATGATTCATTTGACTCAAAAGCAACGCTGACACTTTTTTTTCAGATTTTCATTTCAAAAGTAAAATCCCGGCTTTGCAAATACGGTCTTTCAGCACTTTCGGGGGGTGGGTGGGAAGATTTTAAGGCTGTGCTTGCCAACCGGCCTAAAAATTTGAAAAGAAACCAAAGGCGGCTGTTCCTGCAAAAACAGTCTTCCGGCGTCCTTTTGGGGACATTCGGCTCTTTTAGACAAGAATGGCATCACCGCTTATTTAAAATAAATTTTTTTTCTTTTTGGGCTATTTTTCAAAAAGGGAAGTTGGACCCGATGGGGGTTGCATACGTATCCCACATCCGGTGAGAATCAAACTGGCGTAGCTCGGGCAATTTTGACAAAACAAAAACCAACTTTTTTTTTCTTTTTTTTTGTAAAAAAACACAAAACTTTTCGTTTCTTTTTTTTCTTTCAAAATTTCGTCAGAGTTTCAGTATATTTTGGACATTGGTTTTTCAAAAACAGACAATTATCTCTCTCAGTCCTCCCATTGACTTTCCTTCTCTACTTTTCCCCTATAAGCCGGTCAGCGTGCAAATCCGAAGCAAATGAATGCACAAGTAGCAAGTAAGATGCATCAGGATGGTCTTTTCATTTCGGGTACACCTGTCCCAGACAGACCCAACCCCTATGTTGAGTCTCCAAAGTCAAATGCACATGATGCAAACAAACATTCCTACTAGGGATCCGGCACGAGGCTGAGTTATTCTAGGTTCAAAACCTGGGTATTTGTTCTAGACTTGTGTACCCGAGCGGACAACTCGAGCCGAGGAGGGGGCTACGTACCGGGAACTAAAAGGCCATCCGGCTTAGTAACTTGTCCCAGCCTCTTTCTTATTTCAAGGTATGACACTAACAGAATAGGGAGTCACGCCAGCGTGCACATCCCCAAAGATGAGAAGAGAAGGGTTTCGTAGCAGTTTATATACAGTTCACATAATATCAAAGCAGTAAAAGCAACATTTAGCACATTGGGCCAAAGCATGTGATAAAAATCAGATAATAAACAAAGCTAATTATAAAAATTATTCTAAGCTCGAATTCTTGAACCCTGAACTAGAAGTTCTGGGTTCTTATCCCCATCAGAGTCGCCAGAGCTGTAACACCTCCTTTTTCACTACACCCCGTAAGGGTAGGGTAAGGGAGTTTTTTCCAACTTAAAGCGACAATCGAAATGGGATTATTTCATTTAAAAAAATCAGAGTCGCCACTTGGGATATTTATGGTGTCCCAAGTCACCGGCTTCAAATCCCGAATCGAGGAAGATTGACTCTGTATTATAGTCCGCGAACACAGAAATCCGGGTAAGGAATTCTGTTAACCCAAGAGAAGGTGTTAGGCACTCCCGGATTCCGTGGTTCTAGCACGGTCGCTCAACTGCTATAATTGTCCTATTATCTGATTTTAATACATGTTTTAACTTATGGTTTAATCTTAACTTTATAACCGCTTTTATTTATATTAAACAAAGATTGCAACGTCATTTAAAATACGTCTTGAACCACGTCACATAAATGCACCCGCGGCTCTCGACATATTTCATCAAACATTGTTGAGATTTGGATTTGGGTCACATAAATGCGCACCCGAGTTTAGGAAGGTAAATTATTAAAACAACGCACCTAAAGCAACTACGCATTTTCAATTTTGCGAGGGCCATGGAAAGTTAGCTAAATGGCGCGCCTCGAATTCGAAGGATTAAAATTAATTAAGCGAGGGCCACTGGTTATCTAATTTTATTTGGTCGCACACCTCGAGTCTAATTAAAGAACTAATCAATTAATTAAGGAACAACTTACGGAATTCTAATTGCTATGAATTAAAAGTTCGACCATACTAACTAACTGAAACTGGCCGTAATAGAAAACCAATTGCATAAGGGAAAATACTTTGACAAAATAGCGGGACGATCTCCTTTTAAGAAATGCCCTCAAGCTTGAGCTCGAAATGAGCCCATTTCAGGATGAGAGAGGGCGCCTGAGTTCGATTACTCTTCAGCTGGGCCTGCATTAGGCCCAGTTCTTATGCTCCAAATTATTTACAACACTCAAATAATGCCACTTAACTAATGCTAACATAGAACACTGAATCAAATTAAACAAACTCCCATTCTGATTTTTAAACAGTAATATAACTTAAATAAACCAAATTTCTAATTCCAACTTTCATGCATTTTTAATCAATCTGCTACCACAACAGTCCAACAATTAAACAAGTGAGACATTAGGCTCAAGAAACAAGCCCAAACCTTGTGAAGAGCAAAGCTGAGGAGCCTAAACCCAGCATCGAACCCATGTTAAAGCAAGACAACCCTTTACCGCCAAACACGATTGGATAAATCTCACCACCGCCCAATAATTAAAATACTAGGAAAACTTTGAATACTATTAACTGCACGTCTAGACACGACTAGTAAAAGAAAACTGATCATAAATTAAAACACCAGTCAAGTAGGCATCCCGTGAAACCTAATATTGCTTAAACATAACAAGCATGCCATGATACTGCTAATGAATCGTACAACAAGATTACAACTCTAATACATTTCTCCTTACTCAATTTACACAATTAATCATAGAGTGCGATCACTAATTCATTCAGCTCATACTCCATAAAGCCCCAAATGTTTTTGAACCAGTTTCATTCCAACAAAACCAATTAAATCCTATATTAAACAGATAGTATCTGATGGCATATTCGACTACACATGAAGAAACTTAACTAGGAAAACATGCAACAGAAGGATTCATAGAAGGAAAAACATAAAGCTATGCTATGAACAAGTAATTCAATGTTAAGCTTCAAAATTCCATTTCCATTTCACTTTTCAACTTGAGCATCACATTCTACAAGTTTCAGAACATGTACCTGGAAATTGTAAAAGAAAAGAGGAGAGGAAGCAATGAACAGCAGCAGCCCAGTAATCAGGAAACAAAGCAAGGAAAACCAACTTGATTCGAGCAATGGAATAGTAAAACCAGACACTAAACAGCTTCAAACCAGCTTTTCAAGACCAAAAATAAGCTATTTTCAACCAAAATACAGAATCCAGGCCCCCAGGGATTCTATCTACTGATGGGATTCAGAAATGCAACACTTAAACAGAGTTTTTAGCAATTTTCCACAAGAAAGTGCAGGAAAATCAGTGTTATCAAATACCCTAGCCGTCTCAGTTTTTTGTCAGTTTTTATCTCTTCCATCCCTTAAGTCCTGCCTTGAATGCCAAGTTAGAGAACCTTTATAGGCAAGGCATTTAGGGCAGATTCCAAGTCTCAGTTTTTGCAATTAAGACCTTTTTGTTTTCATTTTAGCCTAGATACCCTTAATTTAATTTTCAAAATTTCAAAATAATCCCCCCTCCCCAGCTTCCTAGAAGCTTCCTGTTTTATTACATACAGATTCCCCACATACAATCCCCAAATTGCCCCTCTAAGCCTTGTTAATTACTTCAATGAACCAGACCAAAACATGGGTCAAATTGACCCAATTCAAAGCCCCATAAGTCTGTAATCCCCATTAATTCCCCTCTTGGGCTTTTGTATTTTTAGAAGCCCAATTCAAGCCAAAAAGAAACCCAGAATTTTAAGAACTGACCGAATTGGGAATTCAAACCAATCAAAAACAAGAACCTTTTAAAAAGGAATCAGGGGCGGAAGACCAGATGGTGATGAACTAAATAATAGAACCAATGAATTAAACATGCTATTAAGCTAAATATGCAACATGGACAGACTAACAGACGAACCTATGATGAAGAGAAGAAAAACGGATACAGCAAAGAATAAAATGCAATCAAAAATGACAAAAAGAAATCATGCAAGACCAGCAAACGAACAGAAATACCTAGCAAGGACGGCTAGCCTTGAAGTTCTTCCTCAATCTCTCGATTTTGACCGGAAGGGGTCTCAATCATGTGTTCTCAGATGAAAACACATGACCAAGGTCCATTTTGGTCTTAATCGTCTCCAAATCTATTTAGAGTTTGACATTTTAGGTCTCATCTTCGACTTAAGATTCGACGAGCTCGGGGCATATTCGAGGGAAAAGAGTTATGGATTCGGAAAGAGGGGAGTTAGGGGGTTCTAGGTGTTACTTTGGTAATGTTTGGAGCCGGCGCCGCCGGTGGATGGTGGTGGGAAAAGGGGCGGCTATTAGGGTTTATGTTTGATCTCTGAATGTGAGATGAGATGAGAGAGACGGATCTGGGGGGGGGGGGGACTGAGATTCAAACAGTCTTATACCAAACCCACCCCACTTCAGGACCGTCTGATCGCGCCAATTCAACGGCCCAGATAGAGGGCCTCAAAATAGGGTCGTTTGGTTAAGTGGGGGGGACTGAACCGGGTCAGGGGTGGAACTGGGCCTGGATTGGCCGGGTTTGAGGAATGAATACCTTGGGCTTGTGGGATTTTAATCAAAACAGCCCAAAGAGAATTTCCTTCTCTTGTTTTTTTCTTTTTCCTTTCATTTTTTATTCTAATTTCTTTTAAATTAAAAATAAACCCAAATTAATTCCCAATCAAATAACTATAACTAATAATCACCAAAATTAATTTAAAAACCAAATTGAAGGAAAAACTACCAAAATTTAAAAAGCAAAAATAAACTATTTTTGTGATTTTTCCATTTGTGTAAAGCAACTAAATTACTAATTAATTCTAAAATGCAAAGTTTAGTTATAAATGCAAATGAAACATATTTTTTGTATTTTTCATAATTAAACAAAAATTAACATGCGCAGACAAATGCAACCGAATACCAAAAATGCTACAAAAATCCACGAAATTGCAAACAATGAAAAAATTATTTTGTTTTGAATTTGTGGGAGTAGTTCATATAGGGCAAAAATCACGTGCTCACAGTACTTACATCGAACAAGGCAAATCCAATACCTGACAAGCCAAATGATTCTCCAAAAATGCCATCACGCGTGTACCAACCTCCGAGCGGCTCGAAACTAGCCAAAAGCAACTTAAATACATCATATAATGCCAAAGGAAACAAACCCAATCGGTAAAGGTCGAATCTTTAATCAAAATCCCAAAATCGACCAAAACGTCAAACCCGGGCTCGCGCCTTGGAACACGACAAAACTCACAAAATCTGATATCCCATTCAATTACGAGCCGTACTAGTTTCACTCAAATCTGACTCTGAATCGATGTTCAAAACTCCAGAATTCACTATGTGAAATTTTAGACTAAATCCCCAAATTTCACTTTGAAATCATCAATCAAATGGCAAAAAACGAAGATGGAATCTGGCAATTTATATGAAAAATCTGGCAACCCAATTCTTAGTAAAATGACCATAAAATCCTCATACGATGTCCAAATTAGACGATTCTTTTTGCTATGGCTCCGTAATTATGATTCGAACCTACTGCTTCAATAGAAACATAAATCAGAGCTCATTTGTTTAATGTGGTTCCATTTATGCTTGAAGAAACGACGTCGAAACATAAGAAAAACGAGCGCAACACAGCCCAAACCTATCTGAAACTCACCCGAGCCCCTCGAGACCCCGTACGAGTATACCAACAAGTCCCATAACATAACACGGACCTACTCGAGGCCTCAAATTATGCATAACAACATCGAAACAATGAAACGCACCTCAAATCAAACTTAATGAATTCGAACTTTTGACTTCTAAAAACTCGCGCTGAAACATATCGAATCAACTCGAAATGAACTCAAATTTTGCACATAAGTCTTGATACATTATAGGGAGCTACTCGTGCCCCAAAACTACCGAGCAAAGTGCAAATGCTCAAAAAGACAGATCGGGTCGTTACATTCTCCCCCACTTAAACATACGTTCGTCCTCGAACGTGCCAAGAGTTGTTCCTAAGTCATCAAACCGTTGTGTAACCTTACCATGCACATACTCAGGGGTGATCCCACGTCACCCTATTCCATATAGGTCCGACAATACAACATAACTGAAGATCATTACTTTAACCTTAGTTTGTAAACCACATAACCCAATTTCCATCATCCGAAATTTACTACAAGACCCGAAATTCGCATCTACACACTGTATAAGTCTGAACAAGCTGTAACAAGCCATAACCACAACCCAATATGTAATCACCCGACATACCTCACGACTCAGATACTTGTAGCAAAATTTCCGATCACAGTAGCTGCTCAAAATAACCTATTGCAAGTAATAAACCTGTTGTCAAACAAAACCTCGTTCCAAAGCCTTTATGCACTACAAATGATGAAAGAAACATGGAGAAACTCATAACCATTCATCAGATCAACAAGTCATGGAGCTCTCTCTCCTTCGATAAGAAGTATAGCCAATTTCTAATTCGATCAGCGAAAATATCCTTTCATATACACTACAATCAAATCAGATGGCACTCATTCTAGGTCCAACAACCTCATCTTATCAATTACAAGCTACTCTAATGACATGCCACACCAATACTACCAAGAGCCACAAACCGTGCAATCCGTGCACAAATACGCAACAACTCAATCGTACTCAAACATGGAAAATGACTCTAATGAGAGAACGGTCCCGCAAGCTCAACAAGTACCACCACAACGCAATGCTAAGAACCTATCACACATCATAGAACCAAAACACATGTATCTAACACAAAGGATCATATCCAAACATAACTTTGCTGCAATGTGCGACCCCATCCAAACACTCATCCGCATGAAATACCTCAAGCCACAATACTCAAAATCAATAACCACGTGCAATTTGACTTCTAGTACCGAAAGTGCATGACCATAACCACTGAGAAGCAAATTACTCAATACCATAGTCTGGAATTAACATAATCAAGATTGAATCGTGACCTTGTACACGCAAATCATAATCCCACACAACACACCGCATTAATGATATCATCATGTAAAGAGTACAAGAACCTCATAATCGACTTTGAGTCCCAAGCAGAATACATACCTGAACAGTCAGAAACCTTCCATTTGATCACATTCAGGAGAAAATCATGCCACCCTATGTGTCATCTTATTTTGCTCCGTATTTGGACATATCCCGTGTTTCTTTGAGTTCTCCGGTTTATGTGTCTACACCTGTGGGAGATCCTCTTATTGTTGACCGTGTGTATCGGTCGTTTTTGTTGTTCTTAGTGGTTTTGAGACCAGAGCCGATTTATTATTTCTCAGCATGGTAGAGTTTGATATTATTTTGGGCATGCACTGGTTGTCACCCTATTATGCTATTCCTGATTGTCACGCCAAGACCGTGATGCTAGATATGCCAGGATTACCGTGGTTAAAGTGGTTGAGAAGGGGTGTGATGCATATCTAGCTTATGTGAGAGATGTCAGTATTGATACTCCTACCCTTGAGTCAGTTCCGGTAGTGAGGTATTATCCAGATATATTTCCAATAGATCTTCCAGGCATGCCCTCCGACAGAGATATTGACTTTGGTACTGACATGTTACCGGGCACTCAACCCATCTTTATACCTCCATATCGTATGGCTTTTCCTGAGTAGAAGGAGTTGAAGGAGCAGTTACATGAGTTGCTTGATAAGGGCTTCATTCGGCTCGGTGTATCACCTTGGGATGCTTCAGTCTTGTTTGCGAAGAAGAATGATGGTTCTATGCGGATGTGCATTGATTATCGCCAGTTGAAACAAGTTACAGTGAAGAACATGTATCCATTGCCTCTTATTGATGACACATTTGATCAGTTACAAGGTGCTAGAGTGTTTTCCAAGATTTACCTGCATTCAGGCTATCATCAGTTGAAGATTCGAAGCCAGATATCTTGAAGACAACTTTCAGAACTCGCTATGGTCACTACGAGTTCCTTGTGATGTCATTTTGGCTGACCAACACCCCATCAACATTCATGCATTTGATGAACAATGTATTTCAGCCCTATATTAACTCATTCATCATTGTGTTTATTTACGACATTCTGGTGTGCTCCTAGAGTCCGGAGGATCATAAGCAGCACCTGAGGACTGTGCTTCAGACTTTGAGAGAAAATAAGTTATGTGCAAAATTTTCAAAGTGTGAGTTCTAGCTAGATGGAGTGGATTTTTCGGCCACATAGTGTCGAGTAAGGGGATCAAGGTGGATCCGAAGAAGGTTGAAGCAGTGCAGAGTTATCCCAGACCGTCCTCAGCTACAGAGATTCAGAGTTTTCTTGGTTTGGCGGGGTATTACCGTCGATTTGTAGAGTGTTTCTCTTCTATTGTAGCACCTATGACCAGGCTGACCTAGAAGGGTGCTCCGTTCAGGTGGATAGAGGAGTGTGAGGAGAGCTTTAAAAAGCTCAAGACAGCTTTGACAACGGCCCCAGTATTGGTATTGCCTACAAGTTCATGGTCTTATACTGTACATTATCATGCATCACAGATTGGTCTCGACGCGGTGTTGATGCCGGACAGTAGGGTAATTGCCTACGCGTGTAGATAGTTGAAGGTGCATGAGAAGAACTATCCTTTCCACAACCTTGAGCTAGCAGCTATTGTTCATTCCTTGAAAATTTTACGACACTATTTGTGCGGTGTCCCTTGTGAGATCTACACCAATCATTGGAGTCTGCAGCATCTGTTCAAATAGAAGGATCTTAATTTGCGTTAGCGGAGATGGTTAGACCTTCTTAAGGACTATGATAGTATTATTCTATACCATCTCGGGAAGGCCAATGTGGTGGCCGATGCCTTGAGTCGCAGGGCAGAAAGTTTGGGCAGCTTAGCATATCTACCGAAGTCAGAGAGGCCATTGGCATTGGATTTTCAGGCCTTGGCCAACCGGTTTGTTAGGTCTGATATTTCCGAGCCGAGATGAGTTTTGGCTTGTGTGGTTTCTAAGACTTCTTTTTATGATCGTATCAGGGAGCGTCAGTATGATGACCCCCTTCTACTTGTTCTTAAGTACACGGTTTAGCACGATGATGCCAAGGAGGTCACTATAGGAGATGATGGTGCATTGAAGATGCAGGGCAGGCTATGTGTGCCCAATGTAGATGGTTTGTGTGGGTTGATTCTCCAGGAGGTCACAATTCGCGGTACTCCATTCACCCCGGTGCTGCGAAGATGTATCAGGACCTGATATAGTATTATTGGTGGAGCAGAATGAAGAAGTACATAGTAGAGTATGTAGCTCAGTGGCTAAATTGCCAGCAGGTGAAGTATGAGCACCAGCGGCCAGGTGGATTGCTTCAGAAGCTACAGATTCCTGAGTGGAAATGGGAGCAGATCACTATAGATTTCGTTGTTGGACTTCCACGGACTCAGAGAAAGTTTGATGCAGTTTGGATAATTGTGGATATGTTGAACAAGTCAGCTCATTTCATTCCTATGATGACTACTTATTCTTCTGAGGATTTGGCTCGAGTTTATATCAGCAAGATTGTTATGCTTCCTAGCGTGCCGGTATCTATCATCTCTCACCGGGGTACACATTTCACATCATGGTTTTGGAGGGTCGTACAACATGAGTTAGGTACTCGAGTTGAGTTGATCACAGCACTTCACCCTCAAGCGGACGGACAGTCCGAGCGCACTATTCAAATACTAGAGGATATGCTCTGTGCATGTGTGATGGAGATTGGGGGTTCTTGGGATCAGTTCTTGCCACTTGCGTAGTTTGCCTGCAATAACAATTATCAATCAAGCATTTAGATGACACCATATGAGGCTTTGTATGGTAGACGGTGTCGGTCTCCAGTGAGTTGGTATGACGACCCGGCCAGTCCTCTAATGAGTTACCGCTCCGTTTCCCCTATTTCTGCTTCTTATTGTTTTTTCATCCGTTTTTTGAGGTATCAGGTTGGTCGGATTGAATTCGGATTGGTTTTGGTGAAGTTTTAGACACTTAGTCTCTTTTTAGAAGGCTTAAGTTGGAAAAGTCAATCGGATGTTGACTTATGTGTTAGAGGGTTCGGATGTGAGTTCTGATGGTTCGGTTAGCTTTGAGAGGTGATTTATGGCTTAGGAGTGTGATCGGAATGGGTTTTGGAAGGTTGGAGTAGATTTAGGCTTGAATTGGCGAGGTTGATATTTTGGCAATTTCCGGTTGGTAGGCGAGATTTTGATATCAGTGTCGGAATGGAGTTCCGAGAGTTGCAGTAGCTCCGTTATGTGATTTGGGATGTGTGTGGAAAATTTCAGGTCATTCGGACATGGTTTGGTTGGGTTTTTTATCAAAAGCGGAATTCGGAAGATTTTTAGAAACTTAGGCTTGAATCCGATGTGTTTAGGTTGATTTGATGCTGTTTGAAGTGTTTTGATGATTAGAACAAGTTTGAATAAGGTTTTTGGATATGTTGGTGCCTTTGATTGAGGTCTCGGAGGCCTCGGGTGAGTTTCGAGTGGTCAATCGGACCATTTTGAAGTTTAGAAAGCTGCTGAAGTTTTGCTGCTTCTGGTGTTTTTGCACCTGCGGTTTGGGGACCGCAGGTGCGGTGTCGCATATGCGATGGAATGGCCGCAGATGCGGATTTAAGGGGAGGAGTCAGGAACGGCACCTGCGGTAGAGGGACCGCACCTGCAGCGTCGCAGATGCGGCGAGTGGACCGCAGATGCGGTATTTGGTCCCTTAAGTGATTTCCGCAGAAGCGGGTTTCGGACCGCAGATGCGGGCACACCTGGGCAGAATGTATATAAGCTTTCCTTCGTGATTTTTGAAGGTTTTCACCATTTTTAACTTTGGCTTGAGAGCTTTTGGACGATTTGGAAGGGAGATTTCAAGGGAACTTCGCTAAGGTAAGGATTCTGGACCTGAAAAAACATTTCTATGGTAGTATTTCATGGATTAAGGCTGTAATTAAAGGAATTAAAGGGCTAAAATGGAAGATTAGGGCTTGAGTTTAAGAGGCCTTTAAATAAGAATTTGAGGGGTCATTTGGACTCCGATTTAGTATTCTTGATATGTATGAACTCGTGGGGAGATAAGGAATCTATTGGTGTGAAAATTTCTGAATTTCGAGACGTGGGCCCGGGGGTCGGGTTTTGGTAATTTCGGGAATTGTGCCCTTTATTGATTGTTTTCGCTTGGGCTTTGTTCCCTTAGCATATTTTGACGTCCTCGTTCTGCTTTTAGATAGATTCGACGCGCGTGGAGGGCGATTCGAGGGGCAAAGGCGTCGCGAGCTAGAGATTTAGCCGGTTTGAGGTGAGTAATGATTGTAAATGATGTTCTGAGGGTTTGAAACCCCGGATTTGCACGTCGTAGTGCTATGTTGAGGTGAGACACACGTTTGTTGACGAGCATAGGGTCGTACACTATTGGGGATTGTGACTTGATTTATCCCGCTTGATGATTTTACCGCGTATTTGACTGAAACGGATTTCCTATCATTATGATTGGGCTTATGCCATATTTGGGCTTCGTGCCAACTATTTGAATCCTTCGGGGCTTTTTATTGATATTTCCTCATTGTTTTGATTTACTACTTGAACTCAGTCGTGTTATTTTCCACCGTTTTACTACTCAGGCATTTTTACTCAATTTTGAGACTTAAATGATATTTTAGATGATGTTTGGGCTGAGAAATACCATTTTACTATTGCCCGAGGGGCTTGTGAGCATTTTTGACTGAGTAGGGCCGAGGGCCTATGTTGTGAGGAAACACTGATACTGATTTGAGGTCGAGGGCCTGAGATACGTACGCCACGAGGTGGCTGGATTGATATGAGGCCGAGGGACTAGATTTGATGCAACGAGATGGCTTGATATTGCACTTGGGCCGTAAGGGGCCCCTCCAAGAGTCTGCACACCCCCAGTGAGCGCGGGTACCCATTGTGTTATGAGATTGAGCCCGAGGGGCTGGTATTGTTTTGAGATGTTGCCCGAGGGGCGGATTTGTGGATACTGTGCCCGAGGGGCGAGCTTCTATTTATTTACTGTACCTTAATTGTCTGTCAAATACCTGTTCATTGTTGAAAAAAAGGATTTTACTTGACTTTTCACTGGTTTACTATTTTTAACTGGCTTTACCGCTTCATTATAGAGTGCCTTGTGCCTTACGTGTTTTCTTACTTTCAGTCATTATTTACATTTGTTACTCACTGAATTAGAGTACTCACTTTACTCCCTGCACCCTGTGTGCAGATTCAGGCGTAGCTGGTCCCGCTCCCGAGTGTTGATTCATTCCAGCTTCAGGCGGTTCTTCGAGGAGTCTTTAGGTAGTTGTTGGCGTTTGCAGCCCGGAGCGCCTTCCTATCTATTTCCTTTGATATTCTTTGTTCAGTACTAAACTCCGTAGTTACATTTGAGTATTCAGTGTTGTTAGATGCTCGTGACTTGTGACACCCCGGTTAGGGCTGTGTTGGGTTGTACTTCCGCACTTTATTGATATTATCTGCTACTTAATGTTATTAAATCATGTTTTAGACTGCTCTATGTTGTTTAAATGTTTAAAAAGGTAAATTGGGTTTAGTCGGCTGGCCTTGTCTTCACAAGAGGCGCCATCACGACCGGCTTGGGATTTAGGGTCGTGACAAGTTGGTATCAAAGCCTAGGTTACATAGGTCTCACGAGTCATGTGCAGGTTTAGTAGAGTCTCGCGGATCGGTACAGAGACGTTTGTATTTATCCTCGAGAGGCTGCAGAACCTTTAGGAAAACTTCACATTCTTGAACTTCTTGTCGTGCGAATTCGTTGATCCGAGTACTAAATTTCTGTTGTTCTATTCTCTCACACATGGTGAGGACGCGCGCTACCGGATAGGGTGGACGACCACCAGTACCACCAGCCGGGGCCACTAGAGGCCGAGGACACGGTCGTGGCCATGGTAGAGGTAGAGCAGCGAGGGCAGCACCTCCAGATCCACCAGCTGCCCCAGTACAGGACCAGGTCCCAGCTGTGGACCCTCCAGCAGCGCCAGCTCAAGCACCAGTTGTGCCTATTGTGATTCCGGATCTTTAGGAGGCCTTGGCTCAGATATTATCAGTTTGCACTGGCCTAGCTCAGGCGGTTTCAGCCACCACAGCGCATCTACTTCTCAGGCCGGGAGAGGCAGTCAGACTCCCGCTGCCCGCACACCTGAGCAGGTCGTACAGGGACTTCAGATGCCGGGAGCACACCCAACTCAGCCAGTTGTCGCTGCTCAAGACTATGTAGTTTCTGCCATGCCAGAGGATGAGCAGTGTAGGTTGGAGAGATTTGATAGACTTTAGCCTCCGACCTTCAGTGGAGTAGAGGGCGAAGATGCCCAGGGCTTTTTGGACAAGTGTCAGAGGATGCTTCGTACAGCCGGTATTCTGGAGACCAGCGAGGTCGCTTTCACTACTTATCAGTTGCAGGACCTAATTTTACTTGGTGGGAGGATTTTGAGAGGCGTAGGCCTGTTGGTGCAGCACCCCTTTCCTGGCAGCAGTTTTCCGTTCTCTTTCTGGAGAAGTATGTGCCGCAGTCTCGCAGAGAGGAGCTGTGCAGGCAGTTTTAGTGGTTGCGTCAGGGGGAGATGACCGTGTCACAGTATGAGTTGAGGTTCTCTTAGTTGGCTCGTCATGCCATCTGGTTGGTCCCTACAGATAGAGAGAGGATCAGGAGGTTTGTTGATTGTCTTACTTATCAGCTCCGTATTCCCATGACCAGGGAGAGGGTGTCTGGTGCTACATTCGAGGAGGTTGTGGATATTTCCCGGGAGATTGAGTCTGTCCGTCGCTAGGAACGAGAGGAGAGGGAGGCCAAGAGGCCTCGAGGATCTGGTAGCTACAGTGGTGCTCCTTCCTGGGGCCACTTTCAGCACGGCAGAAGCCGACAATTCCGACATGGTCATTCTGATCGCTCAAGTTATCGAGGGGCGTCATCGGGTCATGGTTCTCACAGTTCACACCAGGGCCAGTCTTCACTTAGTGCCCTTCCAGCTCAGAGCTCATCCCGTGCTCCATCTGTTCAGGGCTCTTCTATGCCTAGTGCATCTGCTAGTCACTCCGGTGTGAGGGGTTCCCATCAGTCCCCTTCTCCAGCACCTGGGAGTTGTTACGAGTGTGGAGAGATGGGGCACATGTGGAGGCAGTGTCCCCATCGTGTTGCTAGTTCATCCCAGCAGAGGGGCCAGTCATCAGCTTCAGCGCCAGTTTCTCCACCGCCACCCGCACAGCTAGCTAGGGGTGGGGGTCAGTCAGCCAGGGGTCGCCCCAGAGGGGGAGGTCGATTAGGGGGCGGTCAGGCCCGTTTTTATGCTCTTCCAGGCAGACCCGATGCTATCGCTTCAGATGCTGTTATTACAGGTATTTTTTCAGTCTGCCACAGAGATGCCTCTGTATTATTTGATCCCGGTTCCACCTATTCTTATGAGTCATCACACTTTGCTCGTTATTTGGGTACACCCTGTGAGTTTCTTGCTTCACCTGTTCATGTATCTACCCCAGTGGGAGATACTGTTGTTGTAGACCGTGTGTACCGGTCGTGTGTGGTGACTATTGGGGGTCTGGAGACCCGAGTTGATCTTTTATTATTGAGTATGGTGGATTTCGATGTTATCTTGGGCATGGATTGGTTGTCCCGTGTCGCGCTATTCTGGACTGTCATGCTAAGACAGTAACATTGGCTACACCGGGTGTGCCACGGATCGAGTGGCATGGGTGACTGATTACGTTCCTAGTAGAGTGATCTCTTTCTTGAAGGCCCATCGTATAGTTGGGAAGGGTTGTCTTTCGTATCTTGTCTTTGTGAGGGATGTTGGAGCTGAGGCTCCTAGTATTGATTCTTTCCCAGTTGTGAGGGATTTCCCTGATGTTTTCCTGCAAACCTGCCAGGCATGCCACCGGACAGGGATATTGATTTTGGTATTGACCTGGTGCTGGGCACTTAGCCCATTTCTATTCGGCCGTATCGTATGGCACCAGCGGAGTGAAGGAGTTAAAGGAGCAGCTTCAGGAACTCCTTGATAAGGGGTTCATTTGGCCTAGTGTGTCACCTTGGGGTGCGCCGGTTCTGTTTGTGAAGAAGAAGTATGGCACTATGAGAATGTGCACAGATTACAGACAATTGAACAAGGTAACAATTAAGAACAAGTATCCTTTGCCTCGCATTGATGATTTATTCGACCAGCTTCATGGAGCGAGGGTATTCTCCAAGATTGATCTTCGTTCGGGTTATCACCAGTTGAAGATCAGGGATTTGGATATTCTTAAGCGGCATTCAGGACCAGATATGGTCATTATGACTTTCCTGGTTATGTCATTTGGGCTGACCAACAGGAGCGTTCTTGCATTTGATGAACAGCGTGTTCTGGCCTTATCTTGACTCATTTGTCATAGTTTTCATTGATGATATTCTGGTATATTTGCGTAGTCACGAGGAGCACGCGGAGCATTTGAGGGTTGTGTTGCAGAGATTGAGGGAGGAGAAGCTTTACGCACAATTCTCCAAGTGTGAGTTTTGGCTCAGTTCAATGGCATTCTTCGGACATGTGGTGTCCAGTGAGGGTATTCAGGTTGATCCAAAGAAGATAGAGGCGGTTCAAAGTTGGCCCGAACCGTCCTTAGCCACAGATATTCGCAACTTTCTTGGCTTGGCAGGCTATTATCGCCAGTTCATTCAGGGATTCTCATCTATCGCATCGCCCTTGACCAAGTTGACTCAGAAGGGTGTTTCATTCATATGGTCGGACGAGTGTGAGGAGAGCTTTCAGAAGCTCAAGATAGCCTTGACCACAGCTCTAGTGTTGGTTTTGCCATTAGCTTCAGGTTCATATACCGTGTATTGTGATGCTTCGAGAGTAGGGATTGGTTGTGTGTTGATGTAGGAGGGTAGAGTTATTGCTTATGCTTCTCGTCAGTTGAAGCGCCATGAGAAGAACTACCCCGTCCATGATTTGGAGTTGGCTGCCATAGTTCACGCGTTGAAGATTTGGAGGCATTACTTGTATGGCGTATCTTGTGAGGTATTCATTGATCATTGCAGTCTTCAGCATTTGTTCAAGCAAAAGGATCTTAATTTGAGGCAGCGGAGATGGTTGGAGTTGCTTAAGGATTATGACATCACTATATTGTACCATCTGGGAAAGGCCAATGTGGTAACCGAATGACTCTCTCAATTACACGTGTTTTAGGGAGTTGAACGTCTTATTCTTATGAGTGGCCTCCAAAAGGCAGTGAGTATGGGGAGTTTGGCATATATTCCAGTTGGGGAGAGACCTCTTGCGGTTGATGTTCATGCTTTGGCCAATCGGTTCGTGAGGTTGGATATTTCGGAGCCCAGTCGGGTATTGGCTTGCGTGATTTCTCGGTCTTCCCTAATGAACGCATCAGGGAGCGCCAGTATGATGATCCACACTTGCTTTCCTTAGGGGCAGAGTTCAGCATGATGATGCCAAAGATGTGTCTATTGGAGATGATGTGGTGTTGAGGATGTAGGGTCGGATTTGTGTGCCCAATGTAGATGGGCTTCGGGAGTTGATTCTAGAGGAGGCCCAAAGCTCGCGATATTCTATTCATCCTGGAGCCATCAGGACCTGAGACAGCATTATTGGTGGAGGAGAATGAAGAAGGATATTGTGGGATTTGTAGCTCGGTGTCTCAATTATCAGCAGGTGAAATATGAGTATCAGAGACTGGGTGGCTTGCTTCAGCGGATGGATATTCCTGAGTGGAAGTGGGAGCGGATCACTATGGACTTTGTAGTTGGGCTCCCAAAGACTTTGAAGAAGTTCGATGCTATTTGGGTGATTGTGGATCGGCTGACCAAGTTCGAGCACTTCATTCCTATCTGTACTACTTATTCTTCAGAGCGATTAGTAGAGAATATTCGGGAGATTGTTCGGTTGCATGGTGTCCCAGTTTCCATCATTTCAGATCGAGGCACTCAGTTTACTTCCCAGTTTTGGAAGTCTGTTCAGCGAGAGTTGGGTACTCAGGTTGAGTTGAGCACAGCTTTTCACCCTCAGACGGACGGGCAGTCCGAGCGCATTATTCAGATATTGGAGGATATGCTACGCGCTTGTGTTATTGATTTCGGAGGGTCATGGGATCAGTTTCTACCCCTTGTAGAGTTTGCTTATAACAACAGCTACCAGTCGAGTATTCAGATGCCTCCATATGAGGCTTTGTACGGGAGGCGGTGTAGATCTCCAGTTGGTTGGTTCGAGCCCGGTGAGGCTAGGCTATTGGGGACAAATTTGGTACAGGATGCTTTAGATAAAGTGAAGGTGATTCAGGAGAGACTTCATACAGCGCAGTTGAGGCAGAAGAGTTAGGCTGATAGGAAGGTTCGAGATGTGTCCTACATGGTCAGTGAGAAGGTCCTGTTGAAGGTTTCACCCACAAAGCGGGTTATGAGATTTGGAAAGAAAGGGAAGTTGAGTCCGCGGTTCATTGGGCCTTTTGAGGTACTTCGGAAGATTGGGGAGGTGGCTTATGAGCTTGCCTTGCCACCCAGCTTGTCGAGTGTGCATCTGGTGTTCTATGTTTCTATGCTCCGGAAGTATATTGGAGGTCCGTCTCATGTTCTGGATTTCAGCACGGTTCAGTTGGAGGGTGATTTGACATATGATGTAGAGCCAGCAGCTATTCTGGAGCGTCAGGTTCGGAAGTTGAGATCAAAAGAGGTAGCTTCGGTGAAAGTGCAGTGGAGAGGTCGGCCCGTGGAGGAGGCTACCTGGGAGACCGAGTGGGAGATGCGGAGCAGATATCCTCACCTGTTTGAGGCTTCAGGTATGTTTCTTGACCCGTTCGAGGACAAACGTTTGTTTAAGTTGGGGAGGATGTGACGACCCGGTAGTCGTCTCATGAGTTACCGCTCCATTTCCCCTATTTTTGCTTCTTATTGTTATGTTCATCCGTGTTTTGAGGTATCAGGTTGGTCGGATTGAATTCGGATTGGTTTTGGTGAAGTTTGAGACACTTAGTCTCTTTTTAGAAGGCTTAAGTTGGAAAAGTCAACCGGATGTTGGCTTATGTATTAGAGGGTTCGGATGAGAGTTCAGATGGTTCGGTTAGCTTCGGGAGGTGATTTATGGCTTAGGAGTGTGATCGGAATGGGTTTTGGAGGGTTGGAGTAGATTTAGGCTTGAATTGGCGAAGTTGATATTTTGCGATTTTCGGTTGGTAGGCGAGATTTTGATATCAGGGTCGGAATAGAGTTCCGAGAGTTGCAGTAGCTCCGTTATGTGATTTGGGATGTGTGTGCAAAGTTTCAGGTCATTCGGACGTGGTTGGGTTGGGTTTTTTATCAAAAGCGGAATTCGGAAGATTTTTAGAAACTTAGGCTTGAATCCGATGTGTTTATGTTGATTTGATGTTGTTTGAAGTGTTTTGATGATTAGAACAAGTTTGAATAAGGTTTTTGGATATGTTGGTGCCTTTGGTTGAGGTCCCGGGGGCCTCGGGTGAGTTTCGAGTGGTCAATCGGACCATTTTGAAATTTAGAAAGCTGCTGAAGTTTTGCTGTTTCTGGTGTTTTCGCACATGCGGTTTGGGGACTGCAGGTGCGGCGTCGCATATGCGATGGAATGGCCGCAGATGCGGATTTGAGGGGAGGAGTCAGGAACCGCAGATGCGGTAGATGGACCGCACCTGCGGAGTCGCAGATGCGGCGAGTGGACCGCAGATGCGATATTTGGTCCCTTAAGTGATTTTCGCAGAAGCGGAGGGTGGACCGCAAATGCGGTACCGCAGAAGTGGGTTTTGGACCGCAGATGCAGGCACCCCTGGGCAGAATGTATATAAGCTTTTCTTCGCGATTTTTGAAGGTTTTTACCATTTTTAACTTCGGCTTGAGAGCTTTTGGACGATTTGGAAGGGAGATTTCAAGGGAACTTCGCTAAGGTAAGGATTTTGGACCTAAAAACACATTTCTATGGTAGTATTTCATGGATTAAGGCTGTAATTAAAGGAATTAAAGGGCTAAAATGGAGGATTAGGGTTTGAGTTTAAGAGGCCTTTAAATAAGAATTTGAGGGGTCATTTGGACTCCGATTTTAGTATTGTTGATATGTATGAACTCGTGGGGAGATAAGGAATATATTGGTGTAAAAATTTCTGAATTTCGAGACATGGGCTCGGGGGTCGGGTTTTGGTAATTTCGGGAATTGTGCCCTTTATTGATTGTTTTCGCCTGGGCTTTGTTCTCTTAGCATATTTTGACGTCCTCGTTATGATTTTGGATGGATTCGACGCGCGTGGAGGCTAATTCGAGGGGCAAAGGCGTCGCGAGTTAGAGATTTAGCCGGTTCGAGGTGAGTAATGATTGTAAATGATGTTCTGAGGGTTTGAAACCCCGGATTCGCACATCGTAGTGCTATGTTAAGGTGAGAGACACGTTCGTTGACGAGCGTGGGGTCGTACACTATTGGGGATTGTGACTTGATCCGTCCTCGTTGATGATTTTACCCCGTATTTGACTGAAACTGATTTGCTATCATTATGATTTGGGCTGATGCCATATTTGGGCTTCGTGCCAGCTATTTGAACCCTTCGAGGCTTTTTATTGATATTTCCTCACTGTTTTGATTTACTACTTGAACTCAGTCATGTTATTTTCCACCGTTTTACTACTCAGGCATTTTTACTCAGTTTTGAGACTTAAACGATATTTTAAATGATGTTTGGGCTGAGAAACATTGTTTTACTATTGCACGAGGGGCTTATGAGCATTTTTGACTGAGTAGGGCCGAGGGCCTATGTTGAGAGGAAACAGTGATACTGATTTGAGGCCGAGGGCCTGAGATATGTACACCACGAGGTGGCTTGATTGATATGAGGCCAAAGCCCGGAGTAGCTGTTGGCGTTCGTAGCCCGGAGCTCCTCCCTATCTATTTCCTTTTATATTCTTAGTTCAGTACTAAACTCTGTAGTTACATTTGAGTATTCAGTGTTGTTAGATGTTCGTGACTTGTGACACCCCGCTTCCGCACTTTATTGATATTATCCGCTACTTAATGTTATTAAATCATGTTTTAGACTGCTTTATGTTGTTTAACTGTTTAAAAAGGTAAATTGGGTTTAGTCGGCTGGCCTAGTCTTCTCGAGAGGCGCCATCACGACCGGGTTCGGATTTAGGGTCGTGACAGTTGGTTTGAGCTGGGCGTGGCTAGACTTTTTGGTACAGACTTGCTTCAGGATGCTTTGGAGAAGGTTAAGGTGATTCAGGATCGACTTCGTATGACCCAGCCAAGATGAAATAGTTATGCAGGTCTGAAGGTTCGCGATGTTTCGTTTATGGTTGGGGAGGTGGCTAAGCTCTAGGTATATCGAGACTTTTGAGATCCTTGAGAGGGTTGGAGAGGTGGCTTACAAACTTTCATTGCCACCTAGCCAAGCTGCAGTTCATCCAGTGTTCCATGTTTCTATGCTCCGGAAGTAGGGGTGTTCGTCGGTCGGTACGGTATGGTACTTAGACATTTCGGTTCGGTATTTTCGGTATTCGGTTTCTTAAAATCCTATACCAGTACCGTACCTAATTAAATTCGGTATGGTTTGGTTTTTTTCCTTTCGGTTTTGGTTTATTCGGTTCGGTAACTTCGGTTTATTCGGTTTGAATACTAACTAGTGCATAGAGCCATACACTCTAATATTCTTAATTAAAGTACTCAAAAATACAAAACTGGAAATGTTTGTTGACAAAATGTTTGTCCAAAACAAGCAAATATCGACCCAAATAGAGAAAATTGAACATAAAAGAATATTTGATCATTAGAAATGTCTTGTTACTTGTTTAGAGTTAATTGATGAACTTTGAGAATAAAGGAAAGTAAAATTTTAGATTTTTTATATTTATGTTATAATTTATAATATGTGTTTTGTGTAATATAATATATATTTCGGTATGGTATCGGTATTTCGGTATTTTATTTTAAAATACCAAATACCATACCTAATACCAATTTTTTTTTAAACTTAAACCAAATACCACTCCAAATACCAAAATACCGTATACCAAATACCAAAATTATCGGTTTTGGTATGGTAATTCGGTATTTACCAAATTATGCCCAGCCCTATCCGGAAGTACCACGTCGATCTGTCACATGTGTTGCATTTTAGCTCAATTTAGTTTGACAAGGATTTATCTTATGTTGAGGAGCCGGTGGTCATTTTGGACAAGCAAGATCAAAAGTTGAGGTCAAAGAACATTACTTCAGGGAAGGTTCAATGGAGGGGTCAGGCGGTCGAGGAGGCGACTTGGGAGACTGAGCATGATATGCCTAGCCGTCATCCTCATCTTTTCATCGCTTCAGGTATGTCTCTATACTCGTTCGAGGATGAATGATTGTTTTAAGATGGGGATGTATGTGACACTCTGGCCGGTCATTTTGAGAGTATTAGCACCGATCCCTATTTACTACTTCCTATCTCAATTTATTCTTATGTGACTTGCCGAGAGGATTTACTTTTGGTTTCAGAGTGAATTGAGACACTCCATAAAATGGAAGTTTAACTTCTAAGAATTTGACTACAATCGCAATTGTGTGAAGACAACTCCGAAATGGAGTTCTGTCAGTTCTTTTAGCTCCGTTGGGTGATTTTGGACTTAGGAGCGTGTCCAGAATGTGATTTGGAAGTTCGTAGTTGAATTAGACTTGAAATGGCAAAAGTTGGATTTTTGGGAAGTTTGACTGGAAGTGGACTTTTGGATATCTAGGTCAGATTCAGATTTCGGAAGTTGGGGTAGGTCTGTAATGTCACTTATGACTTGTGTGCATTAGTTGGAGTCAATCGAACCTAATTTGATAGGTTTCGGTATCAGTTGTAGAAGTTTGAAGTTTTGAAGTTCACTAAGCTTGAATTGGGGTGTTATTCATGTTTTTAGCGTTGTTTGATGTTATTTGAAGGCTCGACTAAGTTTGTATGATATTTAGGGCTTGTTGGTATATTTGGTTGAGGTCGCAGGGTCCTCGGGTGGATTCCGGGTGGTTAACGGACTAGAATTGGACTTGTGAGAATTTCTGAAGTTGGACATCAGCTGGTGTAATCGCACCAGCGGAGTCCCCATCGCAGGTCCGAGCTCACAGAAGCGAGCTATGAGGTGCATATGCGGTCTGGAAGGAATTGGCCTGCGATGGCAGGTGCGATATGAGAATCGCAGATGCGGAGTGGCTTCTGCAGAAGATGTAACATAGAAGCGGAAGGCCAGGGAGGCCGTTGATCACAGAAGTGGAATGTTCTCCGCAGAAGCTGGCTCGCAGGTGCGAGCCCTGGTCCACAGTAGTGCAAAACCTTGGCATAAGTGGAATTTGCACATGCTATGGTCTTTCCGTAGGTGCGGCTTCGGGAGTGCAACTGGAAGCCCGAAGAAGCGGAATCGCTGGGCAAAAAAGGGGCAAACTCGAGGGTTTGATCTCATTTTAATTTTGGGACTTAAGAGCTTGGATTGAACAATGATTTGAGGGATTTTTAGAGAAAATATTTGGGTAAGGATTCTTGACTTGTTTTTTATTAATATCCACTAATCTATCGTTACTTTCATCATTTGATTAAGGATTTGGGTTGAAAAATTTGGGGGAAAAGTTGAATAGTTCATAAATCAAATTTTGGGGTTTTGATTGAGATTATTGTATCAGATTTGAGTAATTTTGGTATGGGTGGACTCGTGGTTGAATGGGTGTTCATATTTTGTAACTTTACCCGATTATGGGACATGGGCTCGGGTCGACTTTTATTGGTGTATTTCTAATTTCTTGCTTAAGTCATGATTTTATTAACTGGATTAGTTTCTTATAGTTGTATTTATGGTATGTAATTACTTCTGGCTAGATTTGGGTCATTCGGAGTTGAAAAGTCGAGGAAAAGGAATTCTTGTTGAGTAATTGAGCTTGGATTGAGGTAAGTGACTTGCCTAACCTTGTATGGGGAAATCCCCTTAGGATTTGGTACTGTTGTGACAATTTTGTGATATGTGAGTGTCCTGTACACGGGGTGACGAGTGTAAACATGGGCTAATTGTTGAAATCCGGGTTTTACTGAGCAGTAACCAGTTATATCTTAAATGACTTATCCAAGCATGTGTAGATATCATGTTTAGCCTAATATCGCATGTCTACGTGTCTTGAATACTTATTTGAAATATGTGCAACATGCTTAGTTGAATTCCTTTTTTTCCTTCATTTTGTATTCAGTCTTTAACTGTAGGATTTTTTGTTGTGAATTCGTTGTTCTTTCGGATTCGAGCTGTGTGTTTACTTTTGGGACTACGAGGCGGTACCTCGGGAGATCCCCTGTTGCATATTTACTTTTGGGACTACGAGGCGGTACCTCGGGAAATTTCCTGTTGCATATTTACTTTTGGGACTACGAGGCGGTACCTCGGGAAATTTCCTGTTCCATATTTACTTTTGGGTCTATGAGGCGGTACCTCGGGAGATCCCCCTTTGCATATTTACTTTTGGGACTACGATGCGGTACCTCGGGAGATTTTCCGTTAAGTATTTACTTTTGGGACTACAAGGTGGTACCTTGTGAGCGCCCCCTGTTGTTATCTCTATGTGTTGTGTTGTTACCTCTCTGTAACTTCTCATTGTGAAATTCTCCGTCTTTTAATTATATTGCTATATTCTCTGCCTTAATTATTATATTCCAGTAGGTCCCTGACCTAACCTCGTCACTACTCTACCGTGGTTAGGCTTGGCGCTTACTGGGTACCGTTCTGGGGTACCCATGCTACTCTTCTGCACATGTTTTATGTGTAGACCCGGGTACCTCTTACCAGCCTCGCTACTAGTAAAGAGTCGTGCTGCTGCTACGAAGACTTCAAGGTATATCTACCAGCATCCGTAGACCTCGTAGTCCCCCTCTATTCGTTTATGTTGTTTCTTCTTTATTTTTCCTAGATACTGATGTATAAAGACAATTACAACTAATTCCTTAGAGCTTGTGACTTGTGACTACCGGGTCTTTGGGAGTTGTTTATACTCGGAGTTGTTGGTTTTACTTGTATATGCCGAGCGACAGTTTTTTTTTCAGTTTTATCTATATATACCTATTGTTGTTGAGGTTTAGTCGTTATTCCTGTTATTATTTCAGTTTTTCGTAATTTACCTATTTTTAGAAACTAGGTGTCGTCACGACATCTTACGGAGGGAGAACTGGATCGTGACATCTCAAATGCTTAATATTTATTTAGATGCCTTTTCATAGTTTGGAAAATGGTCAATTACCTCTTGCAAATGTATACAAGAAAATCTCAGAAAAAACTCCCTAGGAGAGGAAGGTTATTAACTTATTACGTGGACGCCAATTTAGGATTCAAAACAAGTTGGAAGTTAAGAACCAACTAAAGACTTGACAAGAACAATACGAATCAAATAAGGAAATTTCAACTATTACTCAAGATTACTTAAATTTACTTAAAGTTTTGTCAAACACAAAATTTTATTCTCCTAAAGTACTTTTGAAATTTTATTTGTAAAGAAGTCATTACAAAATAATAAGATTTTGAATGATTGGTCTAAGGAAACTGATTCGATGTTTTGCTGATAGATGACAAATGCAATAAATAGTAGTTATCTTTAATAACTAGATGTGTATTTTGGTCCTAGGAAGTTTTACTAGTAAATCTTTTGTGAAAATAACAGTATGTCAAAATTAAAATCAATATGCACTCTTATATTTGTCTACTTGCCTGGAAACAACTAGCCACCAATGTTCTGCAGTAGCTAGTTGAAATAAAGGAATTTAGACTACAAAGATGAATTACATTAAAAAAGAAATACGACATTTTCACTTTGAATAAAGGAAAATTTATTATTTATCTTTAAGATAATACAAGATGATAAATAGATATTTCAACTTAAAAGGAATGAAAGCTTTATCCAATTAGTAATATCTACTCTGCAGCTCTTGATGTTGAGCTTTGAGAAGCTTTTTCACGTTCAATCTCCTTTTCGACTTCCTTGCTTACCAAATTCACAAAATTATGATAATCCACCAAATCCTTTTTGTCCGGGCATATTTCATCATTCTCCATGTGTGCAATTAGGATAGACTCCAACTCTTGGAGTTTGTTTTCCAAACCAATCCTCTTCACTTCCTCTTTATTATTAGCAATAGCAGCTGCAATGACTTTCTTTAATTCATCAATATCCATTTCTTTGTTGTAGTGGATTTAGTGTAGAAAAATATTGCACAATTTCACACCTCAAAATAGCACCATTTATAGGTAAAGAAGGCATGCAACTATGGTAAGGGTATAATATTGCCTACTTAAGATAGATTTACTTTCTTTTCATCATTTAATTACTTGCTAAATTTTCATATTATATGCAATTTGCATCAATTTTTTCAAAATCTATAACAAAAAAGGGATTCAAATTTAAATCGATCTATGCTAATTCTAAGATTATCTATGAATTGTGAAACAGCAGTTTCGTAAATGGGAGGATGAAAACCATTGCAATATTATACTCTCGCCACAGTTGCATGCATTTTAAACCTATAAACGGTATTATTTGAGGGTGTAAAAGTATGCAAAATTATTCAGCTTAAGTCTGCAGCAAAAAAGTAATAAATACCAACAAAATCAAAAAGTCATTGCAGCCGACGTCGCTAATAGCAAAGAAGAATTGAATAAGATGGATTTAGAGAACAAACGCACGGAGATGGAATTGATTTTAATTGCAAGTTTGGAGAATCATAAAAAGCGTGTGGATAAAAATAGTTGGTGGATTTTTCTAAATTTTTGGACTTGATAACCAAGGAAGTTGAAAAGGAAAACGAAGATGAAAAAGCTGCTCAAAGCTCAATACCAAGAGTTGCAAATAACAATTAATGATATGATAAAGCTTTTATCCCCTAACAACAAAGATATAGCAAGAGGCGATGTATAATAGTCTTATGAAAATATAGCGCTATTTATAAGTGAATTGTGCGTAGAACTCGAGTTGAAAACTATCGAAGATATATTATTGCGCGGTCCACACGATTTAAGTACTTTCTAACTTTAGTTAGCATAAATCTTATTGATTCGATTTTCCAAAATCTTTAATCACAATGGAGTCCGACTTTAAGTAATTTTGGACATATAATTCAAAAATAACCTAAAAAATTCATTAAGAAAGGAAGGTTGTTAACTTATTATGTGGATGCCAATTAGGATCCAAAAATCATAGAACTAATTTAAGGCGTGAAAAGAAAAATATGAATCAACTTTTGATAACAAATAAAAGAAATTGCCTATGTTTGATATTCTAATCAATTGTTGCCAACTAGGTTGCTTCAAAATATTGTACTTGAATGTTATTGTTACCAAAAAGTCATAAGTTTAGCCTACTAATAGATTGTTTGGTCAAACTTCTAGGAAGTAAGTAATGCTTATTTTTTAGATAAATGCTTATTTTAAAGAATTGTTAAGAAAAAAAGTGCTTTTGAATAATAATAAAACTATCTATTTGGCCAAGCTTCAATACCAGAAGTTTTTAAAAAATTGAGTTGTTTGCCTAAGCTTTTAGAATAAAAAGTACTTCCGGGAAGAAACAAAAGTTATTTTTCATAAGCTAAAAAAGTAGTTTTTCCTAAAAGCAGAAGCGAAAGTTGTTTTCAATTTCGTCTTACCAAAAATATCCTTTGCAAGATATTGAAAATATCAAAATAACTCTATGTATTGTATGACTAATATTTAGGGTAATTTAAAAGCTTCTCTCCAGAATTTAATTTGACGTTTCTCCCTCATTCTACAACAGGCAAATCAGAAAAATTTCCAATCAAACTAATTTTTCTCAAGGTATGAGTTCTTATCTCTTTTATTCTTATGGTTATACCCCCCCCCCCCCAAATGCATGACTTAATTACTATATTTTGAACTAAACTTTTGGTGGATACCATAATGTAAGTACGTAATAGAATGTTCTCTGAACAATATAAGTGTTGTGTTAGCATGTTTCTTCGTGCGATTATGTGTGATAGCCTGATTTTCCTTACTTTGGGTCTGTCTGCTAGCCTATTTACTTGATTCTTGTTAATGTCTCATGGTCACCATGCTTCGAATATGCCTTGTTGAATCCTAACCTAGTTTCACTATCTCTGGATGGTTGTGTTTGTTCATCTCTTGTCCCCCTTATGTCTGTATGGCTGATTTTGTTTGTTACTCTTGTTCATTCACCTCTATTTATACGTTGAGAATGCAGAATCATGACTTCGCATGATTGATTCTGATTTTCTTTGATTGATTGGTAATTCAAAAAACTTTCTTTCAAAACCCTAGCATTCTATTCGCTTGTTTCAAATTAACTGATCTTTGTTACCTTATTTGCTATGGTACTCTATTCTACCTAGCCTTTCCTTAATTGTAATTTTCCTGAATTTGGTCTTAATTGGTTACTATATGCATACTGAACCTTGACTCATTCCTTATTTAACCCTGCCCTGATTTTTCTACTTGCCTTGTATGGTGCTGAATCTTTTCGTTTGATTTTGATTCCCTTAGTTAATGGGAGTACTTCCTTGATTCTTCATCAATTGATTCCGAGTTCTTAAATTGACATATTTCTGTGATTTTTTTACCTTATTTTTACCACCTACTTTCAACTATAAATACCCTAAGTCTTTTACATAGCACACACGACAGTCTTCTGAACGCACACACCACAGAATACTCTCAATTCTGTATTCTCTTGTGCTCATTCTCTTGCTTTTGCTGTTCTCTGCTCTTGCTTATTATTAGTCGGCTGAAGGCCAAGGCCAATATAGTGTTACTACTTTGTCTTTGCATCCTGCTTTTGCTCTTTTACTGGTATGTTCTAATTAATTTTCAAGTCTCACGCCAATGTGTTTACTTTTGCTTCAGTTCATTATCTTTGTGATTTTCTTCTACTTATGCTTCTCCTGCTCAATGTGTAATTGATTCTTTGCTCTAATACTTCACCATGTCTTCTGATTTACATGCTAAGTATGACTTTGTCTATTCCTTGCTATGCCTATGTCCTGTTGTTATACATTAGCATGCCTAAATTTTACTACTTCCAGGTTCCCTGAATCCCTTGATTCTGTGTAGTCATGTTCATTAAACATGTATCCCCTTCAGCATTCTGTGATCTATTTGTTCCCCTTTCCCCGTGACCCTTGTATGCAATCATGTACTGTTGAACTATGGTTCTGTTGTTTTCTTTTAAAACAAACCCCTTTATTTTCGAAAACTCTTCTTCCTGCACTTCACACTACTCTTAGGAAATTGGTTCTGCCCCCTTCGTGTGAGCATTGCTTTGAGTACCTCTGAGTACTCACTGAACTTTGACACACAAGGCTGGTATTCCACTGCACATGTCCTGCATCTTCTTTTAAATGTCTAGGTGCTGGTATTGGCCAGGGACCCAATGGGGCCCTAGGGAGCTTTGCCGCACTTAGACCATGGCAAAGGCTGTGAACTCGAAGGGGTTGAGGTTGGAAGACTGGGCCTGATTGAAGGCTCACTATAGAATAACTTCTTATTTTTGTTCTTTATCGCTGTAATTCAGATATTAGTGGTTTGTAATAATTTGTAAACGAACGATTGGGGGTGAATAGTGAATATAGGGAGGCTTATGTATGCTTAGTATAAATAATGGGTAGAAAACATGCTTATAGGATTTTATTTACTTATCTGCGCAATAGATAACCTGTATAGGTCATGCATTTCATTCATTAGAGATCCTGCTTTAGGTTCTTTACTTTCAGCCTGTCATTACGCTCTCTTGTAATCACGATCAGTTAATAACTAGCAGATAATTAACAACAAACTAAATAATTGGTCATTACTGCATTGGCATGTTAGAAACCATGATTTAGATACTTTTATGTGCATTAGATATCCTGCCCTTAAGACTTCTCACTCGTTCGAGTTGCAGTAGTTAATTCACGTTTGTCTAATAACTTTGTTAAAATATGGCTAAGTGGTTTGAAACGTTTTCCGCAAATACCTTATCACGCGTATCTTTATAAATCAGAATCGAAATATGTATGTTCATTCTCTAAAAATAACCATGCAATGTACAACAACGCCTAGGCAAACTTTAGGCCCGATAATAACTAATTAATTGTGTTGCTATTAGCCCAAAACCAACCAACTTCTTTTAATTTCAACTTTGCCTTTCCTATTCTTGTTTTGATTTTCTGAAGCTCACTCAATTTTCTTTCTTAAGACAAAACTCTGCTGAAAATGATTTTGAAATGATCCATCCATCTTACTCTTACTAAGTTTCTGATTTCCATCACTGGATTCCCTATCTCTGCCCAGAGCCGTGCTATTACTGTTCTTACTTCGTTTTTTTAAAACCAAGTCTAAACTGCTGTAAAAGTCCCTATCTTTTGAGACCTTAATTATGTTTAAGTCATGCTACTTATGTGTTTTGTTTGAGGAGGTATACATGAGCCTTTATATGTTTACATGCTTCCCCCAACATGCAGATTGTATGTCGCCTTAGATTTTATCCTTTGAAAACAATCAGCCTAATATCCCACCTTGTAGGACTAGTAGTCCTAAATGCCTTCGGGACTGATAGGATGGGACGGGTAATAGCATGCAATAAGTAAAACGAGATCATTCCGCGTTTAATACCTTAACGGGGTGGGAAAGGGTAGATATGGATATGATGACCACGCGATAACACCACGTGTATAAACGGTTACCGGGTGTTGTGTGGAGTGATCCATATTATGTATAAACCTAGGACCCCTTCCCTTATTTATACATTTTATTTTCAGAATTTCAACTACTTTTTTTTTTGCCAAACTTTAGCTTTTTAAACTGCTTTTAACCTGCTACAATTATATGAAAATTTCCTCTTTTGTTCAAGATTTCAAAACTGCTTCCTCTATTAAAAAACTCAGTCTTTAACTTCTTTAATCTCTTGCAACCATTATGTGAAAACCCCTTGTATTTGTAATTCTTGCTTGCCTACTTGTTGTTTGCATTTAAGTCACAATATAACATGGCCGGGAACCACACTAGTGGATCTTGAGGCGTGCCTAACACCTTCCCCTCGAGATAACTTCTAGCCCTTACCCGAACTCTGGTTTTCCAACTCAAAAACCTTTAGTGTCCTAGTGCACCTAATCATTAGGTGGCGACTCTTCAATTTCAATTCCAAAAAACCCAAATCCCAAAAGGGAATAGAGTTGTCCTCCCAAATGTCGTAAACCCGATTTCGCGAGAAAAATGGGGCGTCGACAGCATGCGACTCTGCTGGGGATTTTTCTTTTAGGCTTTTACCATTACATGTTATTTGTGACTTTATTGCTTCTTTATTGCTTTTATTTAATGTCTTTATTTCTCTTCTACTTCGAAACTGACTTGGCTCTTTGTTTTCTTTTCTTTAAATGCCTTTACTACTTTCTTTCAATACTGTCGTAATTATGAGCAATCATTGTAATCATTATTTTATGAACGTGCAAATACGTGACAACTTGTTTCATTCTTGTAACTGCATCTTCAACATCATATTCCACTCGTGCCAAACAAATACCATAGCAACGCTTATAATGAGTGGTTGCGCTATTCCAATATATCACCCCCTAAATTTTGTAAAGGCGTATTTGCGGTAAAACCAGTCGATCAGCGGTGCAGTCGACGGTTCCGTGCCTTCCCCTCTTGAGTTGTCCGCTCAAGGGTACCGGTCTAATACCCCATAGAAACCTTACTCTGTTTTCACTGTGCATGCATCACTGTCAAACCTAGTCAAGTCAGTTATGCTGTCCATATAATGACTCGTTAAGATAGCCTTGTCCAAAGTCCACTGGGTTTCCTTGGAACCCAAACGGACACCACCATATTCTGTGCATTTATTTGGAGAACTAAATGTCGTTTATGCTAATTATTGGTTTAAATAGTCGAGTCCGGTGGGGTAAGGGCTTAGCACTTTGTTTTGCAGAAAATGAGGTACGAAGTCCCCAGATTCGGCATGGTAACCAACATTCACCCAAGGTTGCTAAGCTGGTGGGAAGACCTTCACTCCAGTGACCATACTCTCGTACGCAAATACTTGGGAAATTTGCCTTCCCTTTTGGAAATCCAGCCCGATAACAAAATCATAGAGGCTGCAACCTTATTTTGGGATAGTGATAGATCAGTGTTTCGCTTCGAGGGCCTTGAAATGACCCCTTTGCTCGAAGAAATAGGAGGGTTAGCTGGTATTCCTTGGGAGACTCCGGGTTTGCTTATGCCAGAAAATCGCAAGGTTAGGGGTTTCCTCAAGATGATGGGGCTAAAGAAAAACCCAGACTTGACTTGTTTGAAGGACTCTTACATTCCCTTCGACTATCAGTACGAGAGAGTACGGCCATAGCAAGTCCTACCGCACCTACCCAGATGAAGTCGCCCTCACATCATTGGGGCATATACACAGAAGGATCTTTGTCTTCATGTTCTACTTTTTGGGGATGATAGTGTTTCCTATGAAGAAAGCTAGGATCCATACCAGACTAGCCATGGTCACCAAGACTCTAATGGAAGGAATTGGCGGGCAGACTTTTAGCATAATACCTATTATTGTTGCTGAGATATACCGAGCCCTGGAAAACTGTCAACGAGGGGCCAGTCACTTCGAGGGTTGCAACTTACTACTCCAACTCTGGCTTATAGAACATCTCCAAAGGGGTCAATACCATCAAGAGCTTCCACGAAGGTCGTGGAATGATCATATAGCCTTCCACCATCCCAAAAGAATGAACTATATGCCTAACATGTTTACTCAACCGGAAGACGCTAAAGGGTGGGTAGAGTTGTTTGGAAATCTGAAAGAAGATAAAGTGCAGTGCATGTTCGAATGATTCCCCATTGGAGAGTTCATCATACGCTCTCGGGACGCTCCATTCCTTATACTCATTGGTATGAGAGGAACTTATCCCTATGTCCCTCTCCGAGTCATGAGGCAGGCAGGGAGGAAGCAGGTCATACCAAAGGTCGAAAAGATGAGTCACTTCAGGTCCGATTTCAAAGACGACGATAGCCCATACAAATGTCAAGCTCAACACATGTGGAATTGCAAAATCATCCTGGAGAAGGATTCCATCGAACCTGATAGATACCATGCCGGTTACACCCCATACTATCCAAGTTGGTTGGAGGATGATCATGGTGGGTTGGGACAACCCGGGTCTATTCGAGGTCATAGAGTCATCGACGAGAAGGCTGAAATACAGATTAAGTACAACCAATTGCGCAAGAGGATCAGAAAGTGCGAAAGTGAGCATCAGGAAATTCAAGAAGCACATCAGAAGTTGATTGAAGATTGGAAAGATATGGCTGTCAGCGCCAACAAACGACTAGGGTATTTGGAGCGAGGTTTAGTAGAGTTGGAAAGGAAATTCATCCAGAGGATCGAAATCTGCCAGAACGCTGAGGGAAATGAAGGAGGACACTTGGCTAGAGCTTATTTGTCGCTGGGACTGCGTGAGCTGGTGAAGTTGTTCGATGGAGCTAAAGATGCCGAGTTTGGGGAAGGTCCTTCTAGGACCAAGTAGTTAGCAGTCTTTTCTTTTGCTTTTAAATGTAATAAGGCCAATGGCCATTAGTGACATTTTACTTTCTGCAACTTTAGTGTCGTTTTGGGATCCGTCTTATTTTTATCAATAAAATGAGGCATTTAGCATTATAAGTTCTCCAAAGCAACTTGTCGCTAGGCCTACCTCGGGCGCAACGAGGTACCCAAATTAGGACACGATTTATATTCCCACACTATGTGTTTAAATATTGCAACATTTTTTTTCTCTCATAATCTTTACTAACTTGTTACCTTTTTTTTTTTACTTTTTGTTTTATTCCCCTCCCCAAAAGGTTAGTTCGTGCACTCTGGCATCATCATCCTACTCCACAAGATCTAAAGGGCCTCTACCTCCTCCTCCTCCGAGTCCTATCAGAAAAAAGAACAAGGGAAAAATGGAAGACTTGAGCAACATCAGGAAGGAGAGCTCGGTTGAAAGGGTAGAGACTTCTCAAGGTATTCAGGTTTCCAAGGAAAGTGCCTCCCAGCTTGAACAAAAGTTATTGAAATTTCAGGAAGAACTGGACCAAGTTCGGAACTTGGCAAACTTTTCATTTTCCCTCACTACCCCGGACATCAGCTTCCCCAATGCTCAAAATCCTATTCCTCCATAGAACATCCCGAAACCACAGAAACAACCCGCTCTCCATCAAAACTGCAACACATGCCACACTTCAAGCAACACCCCACTGCTCATTCCTGAACCACTAAGCTCCACAAATGATCATGTCACGACCCGGATTTCACACCCTCGGGAGTCGTGATGGCGCCTACTAATAGGAGCTAGGCAAGCCAACTTAATTTACTTCTTTTAGCAATTATCGTCCATTTAATGAAAACAAAGCATAACATGATAAAGCGGAAGTCTCAAATATAATTAACTGAAGGAAATGCGGAAGTTTAACAATATCCTCTACCCAACACTGGTGTCACAATACTCACGAACGTCTAGAGAATACTAAATACAAGGTTTGAATGAAACATAACACTGTCTGTCTCGGTACAAATGATAACAAACTGAATAAGATAGAAAGGGACTCCGGGCCTGCGGACGTCAGCAAGGCTACCTCGAATGTTACTGCTACTCAAATGCTGCTCCAACACCTGGATCTGTGCAAAAAGATGCACAGAGTGTAGCATCAGCACAACCGACCCCATGTGCTGGTAAGTGCCTAGCCTAACCCCGGCGAAGTAGTGACGAGGCTAGACCAGACTACCAGATAAACCTGTGCAGATATACATATACAAGTACAACAAAATGATAGCGGAAAACAACAATTAAAGCTGGGAGGGGGAAACATGCTTATGGGGTAGCAGATAAAACAGAATATCAGGAATAACAAAGAATCTACATCTGATTTCTTCTAACACAGAATAGGGGAAAACAAATCACTTTCACTTGTTTCAATTTCCTCTCGTTGCAGTCGTGCAACACGATCCCATTTCCTCATATCACGTGGTAGGCATACCACTCGATCCTGTTTTATAATATCACGTGGTAGGCGTACCACTCGATCCCATTTCATAATATCACGTGGTAGGCGTACCACTCGATCCCATTTCATAATATCACGTGGTAGGCGTACCACTCGATCCTATTTCATAAACTTTCATTTTTAGATAATGATCATCACCACAACACCCCCATCTATGTGAAAACCATACCACACCTCATTCAGCCCGCCTCGAGCACACCTGAGTCTGATGACAAAGACTCTCTTATCAAGAATCTGGCCGCAGAACTCAAGAAGCTGACTAGCCAAGTTCAGGGTGTTGAAGGAAGCAAGGGGATCGAGGGACTGAATTACGAAGACCTTTGCATTCAACCAGATGTCGAACTGCCCGAGGGGTACAAACCTCCCAAGTTCAAAATGTTCGATGGCACCGGAGATCCCAGAGTTCATTTGAGGACATACTGCAACAAGTTGGTCGGAGTAGGAAAGGATGAAAAGATTTGCATGAAGCTCTTCATGAGAAGTTTGAAAGGTGATGCTCTATCTTGGTACATTAGCCAAGACCCGAAGAAGTGGTCGAACTAGGTAAGTATGGCGTCTGATTTCATAGACAGGTTCAGATTCAACACGGAGAATGCGCCAGATGTGTTCTACATCCAGAACTTGAAAAAGAAACCTACAGAGACATTCCGCGAGTATGCTACTCGTTGGAGATCAGAAGCGGCTAAGGTCAGGCCGGCCTTAGAAGAAGAACAGATGAACAGGTTTTTCGTCCGAGCTCAGGACCCACAATATTATGAGAGGTTGATGCTGATTGACGGCCAGAAATTCTCCGACATCATCAAGCTAGGGGAAAGGATCGAGGAAGGCATTAAAAGTGGTATGGTTAATAATTTGGAGCCATTGCAGGCTACCAACAAGGCTCTACAGTCTAGTGGCACGTCCAAGAAAAAGGATGTGAGTGCCGTGATGGTTGCACAGAGAACAAAATCCCCAATAAAATACCAAACCTACCCAGTATCTCCTCTCACATATCAACCTACCTCTAATTACCAAGCACCCCCGCCTTCCTACCAAGCTCCACCACCTACTTACCAATCATCTCCACCTCCCACATATCAACTTACCTCACCAAGATATTCCCAACCCTCACCCGTCTACCAAGCTTATAATGCTCAGCCCTCTCACTATCAATCACCCCGCCAAAACTTCCCTAGACCACGCCCTAACTTTGATCGTAGACCTCCCAAGCAATACACTGCCATCGCCGAACCAATCGACCAGCTGTATGAAAGGCTCAAAGTTGCTGGTTACGTCACCCCTATCCCCGCCATAACTCCAGAAAATCCTTCCCAATGGATCAACCCGAACAAAACCTGTGCATACCATTCCGGCATGAAGGGTCATACCATTGATGAGTGCCGCTCCTTAAAGGACAAGATTCAGGCCTTGATTGACAACAAAGCCATTGTACCAAAGGAGCCTGCTCCGAACGTCCGCAAAAACCCTCTGCCTGACCACAAAGGGGGAGGCGTTCATATGATAGAAATAGAAGATGATTAGGACCCCAAAGGGTCAATTGGATTGATTGCGAAGGGTGACGATCCGAAGAAACCAACAGTCACTCTTAATCCGATTGTAGTCCAGATCCAGCCCTCTGGGGATGCTGAAGTAAGCATGTTCGTACCACTCGAGTTTGAAACACCGTCTTCTACAAAGATGCCAAAACCGATTGAGGTTGAGTTTGGGTCCCCAAAAGCACCTGTACCATTTGAAGTTGTTGTATTACCTCCCAAAGCGATGGTACCCATCCCGGTGGCAATGTCAGCCATAGCAACATTCCATACGAAGGCCATTCCTTGGGATTACACCGCTGAGGCGAGGAGGAAAGGGAAAACCAAATCTGGAGAAGCAATTGCAGCACAGGGTATGACCCGAACCGGCAGGGTTTATACTCCAGAACATTTGGTTGAATCAAGTAAGCAGGCCTTTGGACGATCCACCGAAACTCCTCATGATGACCTCTGGAGGAAGACACAAGCCAAGGAGTACTCAGTCATCGATCAGTTGAACAAGACGCCAGCATAGATCTCTATCCTAGCTCTGCTACAAAGCTCCGATACACATAAGAACGCCCTGATGAAGATACTGAGTGAGGCATATGTACCCAGCGATATAACCGGAGGAGAAATGGCGAATATGGTGGGGCAAGTATTGGAAAGTCATAAAATTACTTTCCACGAAGATAAGCTGCCACCTGAAGGGTTGAGCCATAACAAGGCGCTGCACATCACTGTGCAATGTGAAGATTATTTCATCACCAGGATTCTGATTGATGGAGGGTCCAGCCTCAATATTTGTCCATTGGTGACTCTCAGAACATTGGGAAAGAGCCTGCATGAGATCAAGGACGGGGCCATCAACGCCAAAGCTTTTGATGGTTCCAAAAGTTCCACTATTGGGGAAATTAGTTTATTTCTGCAAATGGTACTGACTTGGTTCGACGTTAATTTTCAAGTGATAGACATCCCAGCATCCTACAACTTACTACTGGGATGACCTTAGATCCACGCCGCTGGAACTGTAGCATCGACCCTGCATCAGGCAGTGAAGTTTGAATGGAATCACCAAGAAGTAATTATTCATGGCGACGGTAGCAATCCTATATACAGTCGCCAAACCATTCCAGCAATCGGAGGAAGGAGAAAGATAGGTGGCGAAACCTACCATCATATTAAGCGAGTCAACGTCGTGGACAAAGATAAATGGTGGGATAACAGGATTGAGAGCATACTGAATTGGAGTTGGTATGAACCTGGCAAGGGACTCGGCAAGAACCTCCGGGGAATCACCGAACCTATCAAGCTGAAGAAGTATGGTACCACTTTTAGTTTGGGATACGAGTACACTTGGAAGGAATTCAAAGAATGGTCGCCACCCTGGCGCGGTCCTTACTATCCATTAGAGCAACCGATACCCCGTCTGGAGCAGACTTTTCAACCAGCCGAAGTCATTTATGGGTCGGAAGAAGAGGAAGCATTAGCAGCAATGAGGAACTTGTTCCTGGAGGATGATAATATGGACTGTTGTGCCATTTTCGAGGAGGAGGGGGAGGAAGGCCCTTCCATACAAGCCGTGAGCCGAGGAGCGTGCCTCGATAATTGGTCCATCATAACCACCAAGGCCCGGAAATCTTCGGGGTAGCAAGGCTGAACAAAGCACTATGCATTATCTTTTACTTTTTCGCTAGTTGATTTCCTTTCCATACTTTCTTTAAATTTCGAAAAGAGCTCCGATATTCAAAATAATTATGGAATTTATCAAAGTATTTCAGTTTCTTATAAATCTTGCTCTTATTATTTTCTCTATCATTTACCTTATTTACACAGCATTACTATTACTTATCTTGATGAACCGACGAATGTGACATGCGACGAGATAACGCAACAAACGGATATAGACTCAGAAGAGGATGATATACCAGAAGAGGTTGTTAAAGAGGTTGAGAACTTTGAGAATAGGCCTAAGTCTAACTTGGACGAAACTGAGGTTGTCAACTTGGGGGATACAGAGAATGTCAAGGAAACGCGCATCAGTGTTCACCTATCACCATAAGAAAAGGAAGAGTACACGGAATTCTTAAAAGAATATGAGGACATATTTGCCTGGTCGTATGATGATATGACCGGTCTCAGTACATCTATTGTAGCTCACAAACTGCCAACACATCCGACATGTCCGCCGGTAAAGCAGAAGCTCAGGAAGTTCAAGCCAGACATGAGTTTGAAAATCAAGGAGGAAGTTACCAAACAAGTCAAAGCCAAAGTCCTCAGAGTAGTGGAGTATCCAACGTGGTTAGCCAACATTGTGCCAGTGCCGAAGAAGGACGGGAAGGTCAGAGTCTGTGTCGACTACCGGGATCTCAACTGGGCCAGTCCGAAAGACGACTTCCCCTTACCAAACATACACATTCTGATTGACAATTGCGCCAAGCACGAGCTGCAGTCCTTCGTTGATTGTTTTGCCGGGTATCATCAGATATGGATGGACGAAGAAGACGCGGAGAAAACGGCTTTCATTACACCGTGGGGGATGTATTGTTACAAGATGATTCCGTTTGGATTAAAGAATGCTGGGGCCACCTACATGAGGGCAATGACTACTATTTTCCATGACATGATACACAAGGAGATCGAGGTGTATGTAGACGATGTCATCATCAAATCTAAGAAAGCCACTGACCACATGGAAGATCTGAGGAAGTTCTTCAACAGATTGAGAAGGTACAACTTGAAACTGAATCCCGCCAAATGTGCATTCGGGGTTCCTGCCAGGAAACTGCTTGGGTTCATCGTAAGTCGACGAGGGACAAAACTAGATCCGTCAAAGGTCAAGGCCATTCAAGAATTGCCACCGCCAAAGAACAAGAAAAAGGTTATGAGTTTCCTGGGGAGACTCAAATACATCAGTCGGTTCATAGCTCAGTCCACTGTCATTTGTGAACCAATCTTTAAGATGTTGAAGAAGGACGCCACCACTAAATGGGCTGATGATTATCAGAAGGCCTTCGACAGAATCAAGGAATACCTGTCAACGCCGCCTGTTCTGGTTCCGCCCGAACTGGGTAGCCCGCTATTGCTCTACCTTACAGTACCGGATGGGGCATTCGGTTGTGTTTTGGGACAACATGATGAAACAGGGAGAAAGGAGCAAGCCATCTACTATATCAGTAAGAAGTTCACCCCATACGAGGCCCGGTATTCCCTGCTAGAATACAGCTGCTGTGCTCTGACTTGGGTAGCTCAGAAGTTGAGGCATTATTTCTGTGCCTATACCACTTATCTCATATCAAGGATGGACCCGCTGAAGTACATCTTTCAGAATCCCATGCCTACAGGCAAGCTAGCCAAATGGAAAATCCTACTGAGTGAATTTGATATTGTCTATGTAACTCAGAAGGCAATCAAAGGACAGGCACTGGCAGATCATCTTGCCGAAAATACCGTGGACAGAGAATACGAGCCTCTAAAGACGTATTTTCCTGACGAAGAGGTCTCTTTCATAGGAGAAGATATCGCAGAATCCTATGATGGCTGGAGAATGTTTTTTGACGGAGCAACAAACTTCAAAGGAGTCGGCATAGGGGCAGTTCTAGTATCAGAAACGGATCAGCATTATCCAGTGTCCGCCAAGCTCAGGTTCCCGTGCACCAACAACATGGCCGAGTACGAAGCCTGCATCTTAGGGCTCAAGCTGGCCATTGATATGAACGTTCAGGAGTTACTAGTGATCGGGGATTCAGATTTGCTCATACATCAGGTCCGAGAAGAATGGGCAACCAAGAACTCCAAGATACTCCCGTATTTGCATCACGTACAGGAGTTGAGGAAGAGGTTTACAAAGACAGAATTCCAGCATGTTCCCAGAGTCCAGAACGAGTTCATCGATGCATTGGCCACTTTATCCTCTATGATTCAGCATCTAGATGAGAACTTCATTGATCCTATCCCGGTGAAAATTCATGATCAGCCAGCTTACTGTGCTCATGTCGAGGATGAAGCAGACGAAAAACCTTGGTTCTATGATATCAAAAGGTATTTGACAGCAGGGGAATATCCAGAACTTGCAAACGCTACTCAGAAGCGCACACTGCGAAGGTTATCTAACAACTTCTTTCACAGCGGAGGAATTCTATATAGGAGGACTCCCGATTTGGGATCACTAAGGTGTGCCGAAGCAAAGGAAGCATCCAGGCTATTAGAAGAAATTCATGCAGGGACCTGTGGTCCACATATGAATGGTTTTGTCTTAGCAAAGAAGATACTCCGAGCAGGATATTTTTGGATGACCATGGAAACGGACTGCATCCAGTATGTCCGAAAATGCCATCGCTGTCAAATACATGCGGATATGATAAAGGTGCCTCCTAATGAGCTTAATGCAACAAGCTCGCCATGGTCGTTCGCCGCTTGGGGAATGGACGTCATCAGACCCATCGAGCCTGCCGCATCAAACGGGCACAGGTTCATTCCAGTGGCAATCGATTATTTCACTAAATGGGTTGAATCAGCATCATATAAGGCAGTAACCAAGAAGGTTGTGGCAGACTTTGTCCGCGACCGTATCATTTGCCGGTTCGGCATCCCGGATTCATTCATTACTGATAATGGTTCCAATCTCAACAGTGACCTGATGAAAGCAATGTGTGAAACCCTCAAGATTAAGGACAAGAATTCTACAGCCTACAGACCTCAGATGAATGGAGCTATAGAAGCGGCCAATAAGAACATCAAGAAGATACTAAGGAAGATGATAGAGAAACACAAGCAGTGGCACAAAAAGCTATCGTTTTCTTTATTGGGGTACCGCACCACAGTTCGCACATCAACCGGGGCAACTCCTTATATGTTGGTTTATGGTACAGAAGCGATCATTCCCGCCGAGGTAGAAATCCCCTCCCTAATGATCATACAAGAAGCAGAACTTGATGGAGCAGAATGGGTAAAAAGCCGCTACGAACAGCTAGCTCTCATACATGGGAAGAGAATGAATGCAATTTGCCATGGTCAATTGTATCATAACAGAATGACCAGAGCTTTCAACAGAAGAGTCAAGCCAAGACAATTTACACCAGGGCAGTTAGTGTTGAAGAAAATTTTCCCGCATCAGGACGAAGCCAAAGGAAAGTTCTCTCCTAACTGGCAAGGCCCGTACATGGTTTACCGGGTCCTGACAGGGGGAGCCCTCATACTTGCAGAAATGGATGGAGAAGTCTGGCCAAAGCCAATTAATTCAGATGCAGTCAAGCGTTATTATGTGTAATCATTATGACTTCTTTATGATGTAATTTGAACTACGCCTGACCTGATTCCCGTTTAAGAGGGGATACGTAGGCAGCTCTATGGGTTCGGTCACAATTCAATAAAAATTTCATTTCTCCCGATATTGGAAACTGGGGCAGAATTTTGAGGAGGACCCTCAAAATTCCGAAGTTGATTTTCAGCCATTCATCGCACGCAGCCGTCAGAAGCACCAGCCCAGTAAACTGGGGCAGAATTTTGTGGAGGACCCTCAAAATTCCGGAAAGGAAGGTTGCAATGTCTTGAACCGCGTCACAGTCATCGGTTCATCTAAAATAGAGTTTTTTTTTATGTATTTACATCATACTTTTACTAAACCATGCATGGTTAATATCAAAATTGATTTGTTTAGCGACGCTACCCCCAATGAAAGCAAGAGCCGAATAAGACAAGCGAAGTCCACGAGAAGACGAACTAACCTTCCCCCTTTTACAAAACTCACGATTGTTCTTTGAATGCATGCACCCCAAGACATAAAACCATCAGATATGATTACATACTCATATTTGGCAGGAGTACAACTCTTAGAATCACCGCTTACTTACAAGTGCTATCCGCACATGACATCCCTAGAAGCCACAACAACGCAACCAACTATCAGCTATCATCTATCAGCTAAGAGCTTTCGTTACTATTCACCTTTATCTGCTGCATTGCATAAGGCTACCTTTCTGCCTTCCAAGACTAAGCACTGTCTCCATCTGCATTTTTTCTCTGCATTGCATAAGGCTACCTTTCTGCCTTCCGAGACTAAGCACTGTCTCCATCTGCATTTTTCTCTGCATTGCATAAGGCTACCTTTCTACCTTCCGAGACTAAGCACTGTCTCCATCTGCATTTCCTTGCATTGCATAAGGCTACCTTTCTGCCTTCCGAGACTAAGCACTGTCTCCATCTGCATTTCGTTGCATTGCATAAGGCTATCTTCCTGCCTTCCGAGACTAAGCACTGTCTCCATCTGCATTTTTTCTCTGCATTGCATAAGGCCATCTTTCTGCCTTCCGAGACTAAGCACTGTCTCCATCTACATTTTTTCTTGCATCACATAAGGCTACCTTTCTGCCTTCCGAGACTAAGCATTGTCTCCACCCGCGTGGCTGAAATATCGCCAACTTCATTTAAATCTCTATATCGGCTGAAATATCGCCAACTTTATTTGAATCTCTATGTCGGCTGAAATATCGCCAACTTTATTTGAATCTCTATGTCGGCTGAAATATTACCAATTTTATTTCAATCTCGCAATGGCCGAAAGATCGCCATTTATACTTATATTTTACATTGGCTGAAAGATCGCCATTTATATTTATACTTTACATCGACTGAAAGATCGCCACTTATATTTTACATCGGCTGAAAGATCGCCATTTATATTTATACTTTACATCGACTGAAAGATCGCCATTTATATTTATACCTTACATCGGTTGAACACATCGCCAAATCCTGCATTTCATGGGCTGAAAGATCGCCAAAATTGTCCAAAGGCGTCATTGTTCGGAGGCACCATTTTCATAGCCCGAGAATGCCATGCCATGGCCTGAGGACCCTACTTTTGTCTTTGCATATCATTATTCAAGGGCATCATGGTTCGGAGGCATCATTATCATAGCCCGAGAACATCATTTCATAGCCTGTGAATCCTCTATTATACGCTTCATGGCCCAGGACGTCATTGTCCGAGGACGTCATCCTATCCGTCCGAAGACAGCATTCATGGTCCAATGGGAACCTGCATCACGTTTAAATTTATGCACGATATATGCTCGCATTGCATATTTGCAGGTACACCGGCTAGCAACGGCCGTCACAGCAGGAGCGATCTCGCTCCGGTTCCTGCAGCCCGTCGGTCCCTGACTATCCTTCCCAACCAGAATATTGTGTCCGTCATTCGAAATCTCCGTCGGCATGTTCCGCCGACGGATTCCCCGAACTACATATGGCCTGATTCCTGTAAGACCAGGGATATGTAGGCAGCTCAGGAGCCAGAGCACGGTCAAAACCTTTTCAAATCATTTCTTTCGGTCAAAATTGGCCATCACATCTGTACCCGACAACTCTTTCATCCTTCTCGGGTAAAGAGGGGCAGCTGTTGATACCCAATTTTTCCCTACATATTTTTTATACTCAAAATATTCTCAAAATAGCATGTACATGCATATATAAGCATGCCCAAAAGTTTTGGTATTTTTCCTTTATTTTTAAAGATTTTTTTTAAATCAATTTATTGTCTATTTTAATACTACAAAATTCAATAATTATTCCCAAACTAGCTATTTTTGGTGAATAATGTATTTTCATTCTCATATTTACACTAAGATATAATTAAGGTAATTTTTGCATATTTTTATACATTTGTTTGGTATTTTTTTTAAAGCTAAATTGCATATAATTGCAATTATGGCCTATTAACAACATTTTACAATTATAAAATCACTTTTAGTATTTTTACATTAATATTTANGCCTTCCGAGACTAAGCACTGTCTCCATCTGCATTTCCTTGCATTGCATAAGGCTATCTTCCTGCCTTCCGAGACTAAGCACTGTCTCCATCTGATTTTTTCTCTGTATTGCATAAGGCTATCTTTCTGCCTTCCGAGACTAAGCATTGTCTCCATCTGCATTTCTTGCATTGTATAAGGCTATTTTTTTCTGCCTTCCGAGACTAAGCACTGTCTCCATCTGCATAGCTGAAATATCGCCAACTTTATTAAATTCTGCATGGCTGAAAGATCGCCAACTTTATTTAAATCTTGCATGGTTGAAAGATCGCCAACCTTTATTTAAATCTTGCATGGTTGAAAGATCTCCAACCTTTATTTAAATCTTGCATGGCTGAAAGATCGCCAACCTTTATTTTAAATCTTGCATGGCTGAAAGATCGCCAACCTTTATTTAAATCTTGCATGGCTGAAAGATCGCCAACCTTTATTTAAATCTTTACATGGCTGAAAGATCACCAACCTTTATTTAAATCCCCCGCATGGCTGAAATATCGCCGATTTTATTCAAATCTCGCAACGGCTGAAAGATCTCCACTTATACTTTACATCGGCTGAAAGATCGCCATTTATATTTATGCTTTACATCGGCTGAAACATCACCAAATCCTGCATTTCATGGGCTGAAAGATCGCCCAATGGTCCAAAGGCGTCATTGTTCGGAGGCACCATTTTCATAGCCCAAGAACGCCATGCCATGGCCTGAGGACCCCTTCTTTATCTTTTGCATATCATTATTCAAAGGCATCATGGTTCGGAGGCATCATTATCATAGCCCGAGAACATCATTTCATAGCCTGCGAATCATCTATTATACGCTTCATGGCCCAGGACGTCATTGTCCGAGGACGTCATCCTATCCGTCCGAAGACAGCATTCATGGTCCAATGGGAACCTAAATCACGTTTAAATTTATGCACGATATATGCTCGCATTGCTTATTTGTAGGTACACCGGCTAGCAACGGTTGTCACAACAGGAGCGATCTCGCTCCGGTTACTGCAGCCCATCGGTCCCTGACTGTCCTTCCCAACCAGAATATTGCGTCCGTCATTCGAAATCTCCATCGGCATGTTCCGCCGACGGATTCCCCGAACTACATATGGCCTGATTCCTGTAAGACCAGGGGTATGTAGGCAGCTCAGGAGCCAGAGCTCGGTCAAAACCTTTTCAAATCGTTTCTTTCGGTCAAAATTGGCCATCATATCTTTACCCGACAACTCTTTCATCCTTCTCGGGTAAAGAGGGGCAGCTGTTGATACCCAATTTTTTCCTACATATTTTTTATACTCAAAACATTCTCAAAATAGTATGTACATGCATATATAAGCATGCCCAAAAGTTTTGGTATTTTTCCTTTATTTTTAAAGATTTTTTAAGTCAATTTATTGTCTATCTTAATACTACAAAATTCAATAATTATTCCCAAACTAGCATTTTTTGGTGAATAATTTATTTTCATTCTCATATTTACACTAAGATATATTTAAGGTAATTTTATGCATATTTTTATACATTTGTTTGGTATTTTTTAAGCTAAATCGCATATAACTGCAATTATGGCCTATTTCACAATTAACAGCATTTTACAATTATAAAATCACTTTTAGTATTTTTACATTAATATTTATATGTTATTAATTATTCCAGTACCTTTAATTTATTTTTAAAATCATTTTTTACTATTTTATAAAATGATAAAAGGGGAAAATTGGCTATTTAGCAAACAGCCCTTTATTATTTCAATTCTAGCCAAACTGGCCATACCCACTATCAGATTCAAATGGCCCAATATCCTAATTAAACTAACCCGGCCCAATCCCTAATATAACCCGGTCCAACCTTTTTTTTTATCTGAGCCGTTGATCAAATGAGATCAACGGTCCAGATCTAATTCCCTTAATTAAATTCAATTACCCCCCCCCCCCAGACCCCTCATTCTCTCTGAGACTGTCTCTCTCTCTATATCGTCTCTTCCTCTCCCTTCCCTCTAGAACCTTCTGGTTCTCTCTTCTCCGATGATCTCCACCGCCTCTCCGGCCATCTCCGGCCACCTCCCTCCAACCCCAAGGCTCCGATGGGCCTCTCGTTGTCCTGTTCAACATCTCTAGGACCTTCGAGGTCAATGGACCTTGGTGATTCAAACCTAGGGTTCCTGGTTCTGCTACCTGTGAGTTCTCCGGTGTGATTTCAGGCGAAATCACACCCTATTTGTCACGATCTCTGAAGTGTTAACAGGTTCTCTCCACTTCTATTAGGGTTCTCCCCCCCCCCCCTTTTTTGAAACCCTAGCCCTCTCCTGAATCTCTCAAAATAGTGTTATTTTCATGCTATTTTCATATTTTTCTCTATGTTTTGCTTATTCTCGAGTTTCTTCTGAAAGATTCTCTACTTTGAACCATTTTTACTTCCTTTGAAAATTTAGGGTTTCTTGGATTTCTTTTACGCATGTTTCGACCAATTTTCTTTATGATTAAAACCTTTCCCTTGTTTATTCTGACCGATTTATATGCTCTTACTGTTCTTTAGTTTGACTCTGTTAAAAACCCTAATTTCTAAAAAATATTTCTTTATTTGATTATGTGTGTTAGCATGCTTCTTTGCTTCGGTTATATGTGTTAGCCTAATTTCCTTTGCCTTGTCTCTATGTGTTAGCATGTTTCTTCGTGCGATTATGTGTGATAGCCTGATTTTCCTTACTTTGGGTCTGTCTTCTAGCCTATTTACTTGATTCTTGTTAATATCTCATGGTCACCATGCTTCGAATATGCCTTGTTGAATCCTAACCTAGTTTCACTATCTCTGGATGGTTGTGTTTGTTCATCTCCTGTCCCCCTTATGTCTGTATGGCTGATTTTTTTTGTTACTCTTGTTCATTCACCCCTATTTATCGTTGAGAATGCAGAATCATGACTTAGCATGATTGATTCTGATTTTCTTTGATTGATTGGTAATTCAAAAAACTTTCTTTCAAAACCCTAGCATTCTATTCGCTTGTTTCAAATTAACTGATCTTTGTTACTTATTTGCTATGGTACTCTATTCTACCTAGCCTTTCCTTAATTGTCATTTTCCTGAATTTGCTCTTAATTGGTTACTATATGCATACTGAACCTTGACTCATTCCTTATTTAACCGTGCCCTGATTTTTCTACTTGCCTTGTATGGTGCTGAATCTTTTCGTTTGATTTTGATTCCCTTAGTTAATGGGAGTACTTCCTTGATTCTTCATCAATTGATTCCGAGTTCTTAAATTGACATATTTCTGTGATTTTTTTACCTTATTTTTACCACCTACTTTCAACTATAAATACCCTAAGTCTTTTACATAGCACACACGACAGTCTTCTGAACGCACACACCACAGAATACTCTCAATTCTGTATTCTCTTGTGCTCATTCTCTTGCTTTTGCTGTTCTCTGCTCTTGCTTATTATTAGCCGGCTGAAGGCCAAGGCCAATATAGTGTTACTACTTTGTCTTTGCATCCTGCTTTTGCTCTTTTACTGGTATGTTCTAATTAATTTTCAAGTCTCACACCAATGTGTTTACTTTTGCTTCAGTTCATTATCTTTGTGATTTTCTTCTACTTATGCTTCTCCTGCTCAATGTGTAATTGATTCTTTGCTCTAATACTTCACCATGTCTTCTGATTTACATGCTAAGTCTGACTTTGTCTTCTGATTTTCTTTATGTATACACGTACCCGTTCACCTTAGGTCCTGTCGAATCCTCGAACCCTTCTTCTCCGGCTATAGACCCGGTAATTCTCGACTTCTGCTGTAAATACAGGGTGACGCTCGGCCAAATTTACCCCACTTTCTGGAGGATAGTTTACATGCTTCGCTACTTTTCCAGCAAAGTTAAGGATGCGACTTTTACCCTTGATCATCTGATCAGGCTGTACAGCCCCCGTCTTTTCTGAGGTCTGATCAAGCTTCATCCTGGATCTTTGAAACCCTTTTTCTTGAGTATCGACGAGCACAAGGATCGGGGGTGGATGAGCCAGTTTGTCCGAGTAAGGACCTCGGACATTATTCTAGCTGAATGGATGTCGTTCCCGGAAGAGTGGAATACGAAGCGTAAGTGCTTCTTCTTTGAGTATACTTTATTGTCTTCTTACTTTCTTTTAAAAAACTAACTTTCCCTTTGTTCACGTAGCCGCCCTTTGGTATCCTGAATCTGTTCCGGACCTCATGGGTGGATTAGGGGACTAGATGCCTCATTCCCTTATCTCGAGGGTTCTTGGCCTGAGTTTGCTAAAACGCGGTGGGTGGCCAAGAATCATAGTAAGCCCCTTCTTGCCGCCTCTATCACGTTTCATATTTTTTTTCCCATATTCTCCGTACTAATAAATTTTGATTACTACATTTGCGCAGGCCATGGCGATGGAGTGCAGATGAGACCGCCCCCCGCCGGCGAGGGAGAATCCTCTAAACTCGATAAGGGAAAAAAGAGGAAAAAGGGGACGGATGCCGAGTCCCCTGTATCAAAGAAGCCAAAGTCTCACAAGCCTCGAGCTGGGGTCGAGGTCTCATCTTCAGCTTCCGGAGCAAGTTCCGATGGCGAGGATGAGGATGACGATGATGACGTTATCCCTTTAGTACAAAGGAAGAGGTCGGGCATGGATGTCTCCCAAGTGTCTATGCCGAGGGTCGCCGAGTTGGGAATAGATGATTCGACTCGAGCTCATGCTTTGGAGGACCTCGAGGAGGGCGTGGATACGACCCCTGAATCCTTGACCAGGCCTGGCATGGTCCTTGTCGGGGAACTTGCTGTTGTTGGCTCCAAAGGGCCCAAGCCGGGAGCTTTTCGGGGACAGGACTTGCCCTTCAGGTTTTTTGATGTTCTGGAGGGCCTTAATTTTGGTCCCCGATTCTCATCTAGGGAGCTTAATGATGTGCAGGACCCAAAGGTTACCAACGTAGGGGGTCCCCTCGAGGGAGGATGTGATCTTGACAACTTCCTCGACGGTGTTGGTGAAGACATTGATCTCGATGCTCCCACTGCTATTGAGGAATCAGGGAGGCTCCATCAGCAGGTGATAAGTTTTCAACGCATACCTTTAGTGCTCCAAGTATTCCTCCTTGTTTTTCTGACTCTTCTGTTTTGCTATAGGCCAAGAGAATGTACGAACACGCTATCTCTAAATTGCGAGATGAGCATAGGAAGGAGGTCGAGGGTCTTACCTCGGGCTTAAAGGCGTCGGAGGCCATTTTTGCGCAAAAGGGAGAGGAGCTGAGCATGCTCCGGGCAAAGTTGGAAGAAGTGAGCAGAGACAGAGACAACCTTGCTGAGCAGGTAGTACTGCATTTTGCGAACCTTTCTCTTATTTTAACTTGATACTTACCAGTTTGTTTCACCTTTTGTAGGTTGGGCAAAGGAATGCTCTCGTGGGGCATCTTCAGGAGGAGATAGCCGTTAAGGAGAAGGAGCTGTCGTTGTCCCAGAACCACTTGGAGAGTGCCAAGGAGGAGATTGTTGCGCTGTCGTCGGCCAGGTCTATGGCGGAGGAAAAAGCATCCACGTACAGGAAAGACGCCACTACTACAAATGAAAAGGCTCGAGACATACTAGCGGGGATCGAGCAGAAGCTGACTCGAGCTGTTGCTCGTGCTCGTGCGAAAGCACGGAGGCATGCCTTTGAGGAAGTGAGTCGCAAAGGCGTCAATTTCTCAATCGAGATCGAGGAGGCACGAACCATGGAGGAAGAAACTACCTATTTGGATGCTTCGGATGAGGGTTCTAGTGATGACTCCAGGTATGAAGAGTAAATATAGGTCGTCCCTGTTTCTTAGGGAAATACTTTGTGAATGCTCCCCCGTTTGTACATGCATTTTTGGGAATACAATGTTTTTTCTTTCCGCTTCCAGTCTTGAATGTTATATTTCTTTTGTCTTTAAATTCTGACTGTTGGTTCTTCGGAACATATGTTTGGAGCAGTTGAGGCCTTTGGGATCTGGTACCATCTCACAATAGGGCCGAGCATTTTTACAAGGTCGATGCCCTCCAAGGATCGAAAGCCCTCTGGGTCGAATGACTCCCGACGGCATCACTTGCGCGATATGACCGTAAAATGATCGAGGTGGCTCCCACCGATGCATTTCCTAAGAAAATGATGCTGACATGGTCAAATTTTATTGATCCTTAGGGCAGGCGAACAATCGTCGCCTGCTCTATATATTTATTTGTCTTCTCTTCTTTTGAAACCACTACTGTATTAGGTGACTATTTTTTATAGGGTTTTTCTTTTGTGCACTAAGTTTCCTTCAATTTAGAGCTTTCGCCTGTGTCTTCTCGTTTCCCATTTCCTTGCTTTGCCATAACCATGGTTGTTGTGTCTGCGTCCGCTTGTCAAGAAGAGGAGGGTTCTTCCTTAGTTTCGCGCTTGGTTGATGGTACACCACCGGCGTCTGGCGAGCTAGCATCGAGGTGCTTTGTCTCGAAGAGGGACTTTTCATTAGCAAAAGCTCCCATTGTCCTAGGACACCGGGAGCATGCGTCAAAGTTTATCTCCTCGATAAGGGAGGAGCATCTTGAGGCAGTCAGAGAAGACTGCGGATGGGGGGGAGAGGTGGTGTTGCAGGCACATTCCCCGGAGGAAAGCATCATGGCTCATGTAGAGGGGTTCTTGAGCGTGCATACGTACCCCTTCACATTAGGCCTTCTCGACAGGGTCGTGCTCGACTTTTGTAGAAGGTATCAGGTTACCTTGGTGCAAGTTCACCCATGCCTTTGGAAGATAGTGTTGACGATAAGGTACTTTGCGAACAAGGCCGGGCTCGAATTCACGCTCAGTCATCTTGTAAGGTTATATCAGCCTTTGCACTACTAGGGCTTGATTACTTTGCGACGTCGATCCACCCGGCCCCTCATCGTTAACGACAAAGAGGATGAGGACCGGGGGTGGATGAGTCGATTTGTTAGAGCACGGACAGTCGATATTATCCCTGGGGAGTTTCTACCATTTCCTGAGAAATGGAATTTCACACGTAAGTGGTACACTTTTGCTTTTACTGTTTTTGTACATAGTGGAGGAGAGCTCCGTGAAGATGTTGTTCTTTATGCTTTCTGTAGCGGTCCCTTGTCTGCCGAGCGAGGTTCCTGATCTGGCGAAATGGTCTCATAAGTTGGCAGCTTGCTTGACTTATGACAAGTGCAAATGGCGTGACCTGTCCAAGGGAAAATGGGAGGCAAAACAGCATGGTAGGTGCATAGGCTTGTTTTCTCAGAAAGGTACTTTCTTCACAGCGCACTGACTCTGCCAATGTAGGTGCTGGAGGATTTTCCTAGATGAGTCCGTGTCCCCTAGGAGGAGGAGAGATTGCCGACCTCGGGGTCGTGGATTGATAATAAACGGAAGGAGCCTTTGGGGTGTGAGGATGCTCGCAGCGAGGTGAGTCCTTTTTTGAGGTTCAGAGGAGACGACTTGATCGAGCTTCCGGCCTCTGAGGCCTCTATTCTTGAAAAAATAGTTCCATCCTTACCACCGTTTCCTGTTCCCACCGAAGGTACTTCGAGGGTCGAGGGTCATCCGCCGCCTCCCTCTTCTCCTACCGAAGGTACTTCGAGGGAAACTAAGCCATCGGATGTATGCTCGACCTTTGATGAGGCTCAACGGCTTAGCTTCACGGTAAGCTTTGACAGCCGACATAGGCTTCTTTCAGTTTCGCGTATACCTTTTCTTATTGAGCTTTCTTTTGTAGGCCTTTGACTTAAGTCCGAGCTGCTTCTCTGTGAGGCCAAGTTGCGGAAATGGATCTTGTATTCTTTCACAGCATGGCCCTTTAGGCTGGCCCGTAGGTTCTTACGCGCTTTGGTCGGTACGACCTTTTAGTATAAGTCGGCGTTTGAGCTCTTATGCTTTTGCCCTTAGGCATATTTAGTTAACTGTTTTGGGTTCAGTTTCCGAGTCGGGTTTCGACTCGAGCTTATTTGACCCTCAAGTTTTTGAATTTAAAGCTGGCCCTTAGGCTCTTACGCGTTTTGGTCGGTAAAGACCTTTTGTATGGGCTGGCGGCATGGCTCTTACGCATTGGGTGGGTATAACCTTTTATATGGGTTGGTGGTAGTGGCTCTTATGCATTGAGTCAGTACGACCTCTTATATGGGCTGGCGGCAGTTTGCTCTTACGCATTGGGTCGGTACGACCTCTAGTAGGCTTTATTTTTCCCTCATTAAGGACTTTTGAAGTTCTGTTTGCCTGACTTTTCGACGTTTTGGTAAAAACCTCGATTGTGAGCCGTTATATTGCGATGATCGAGCACCTCGGGAGGTTTGGCTCGGTGGCTGAGTATCTCGAAGCCTGTAGTTTGGAGCTGACATTGTCGAAGCTCTTTTGCCTGATGTCGAGGGTAGCCTGTTTAACCGGTTCTTTTCGGAGTTTTTTCGAAGTCATTGAAGGCCTGTGATTTTATAGCGACGGTCGGGCGTCCTCTAGTCGCGTTAGTTTGGCTGGTACAGCCTTTTGGCCGTAGTCATTGTGTTTGGCCAGAGCCTTTCAGTTCCCGAGTGAAGTAGTTTCGGCGTCTATATCGAGGGTATGCCTTTTTAGGGGTCTTACAAGTTCGATATATAGCATTAACTTTAAGATCAGAATTTTGCCTTTTGTAAGGGCTTACAAATTTCTGCATGCCTTTGAGGTCTTCCAGTTTTGGTCACTTGGTACAAGTGTGGTTCATGCCTTGCTTGAGGTCTTACAGATATTGTCACTTGGTACAAGTGTGGTTCATACCTTGCTTGAGGTCTTACACATATTGTAATTGCCTTATATAGGTCTTACGAGACCGAGGCTGCCTGCATGTGGTCTTATTGCCTCGGGTTTCTATAAGTCGATGGGGGTGGTGATTGGCAATAGTCCCCGAGTCATCGACAGTTTCTTTGCTCGGGAGCCATTACTTGTAAACTTGGTGTTGCCTCATTGAGGGCTTACAATTTTGGAGTTTTTGACCCGGAGATCATGTGGTCTTGAGTTTTCGACGTCAGTCCCCGAGTGTTCTGGACGTTGTTGGCTCTGGGGCCATTTCATGTTCTTGATGTTGCCTCATTGAGGGCTTACGAGTTTGAAGTTTCCGACCCGGAGATCATGTGGCTTTGAATTGTTGACGCCAGTCCCCGAGTGTTCGGGAATTTTTTGGCTTTGGAGCCGTTTTGGCAAAAATAGCGGACTCTTTCGAAACGCGAAATGCTTTGATAGAATGTATTCTTCGATAACTTGGTACAAGTATACATGTTTTCGTTGTTATGGCCTCCGTTATTCTATACGGACACGGTTAGTTCGACCGTTTGGCCCGGTACATTATTTTTCCTATCGAGACCCTGTTCAGCATATCTTAGCTTCTCTGAGGAGGTGATCTTCCGAGGAGATGCCCCCCAGTATTCGAGGTTCATTTAAGAGAAGCCTTGAATACTTGTTGAGTCTTCCTTAGGTAGCATACAGATTTTGCCTCGTTAAAAACCTAGCCGGTAAAACCCTTCTTGGGATAAAAACCCGATCGAAGGAAAAGAGTGCAACGCATGCTTTTGAAACTTAAGGCCTTAGAGTTGGAAAGCGCATTGGCCGTTTCGATCGGATACCTGCATTCAGGTTAGCATAAGATGTAACTGACAAAGGGAGGTGATCATACCTTAGTGTTGACGGCGCTTCGGCCCCAGATATGTTTCGATCGCTTGTTATGAGGACGATGTACGGTCCTTTGCTTCGTTTGGCCGGACTTAGCCAAGGATGTAGCTTGTTATCGTTATTTTATTGTTTGTTTATCCTTTGGCTCCTTTGGTGGTGGAGGTATCGGTGTTGGTGCCACATCATGCACCGCGAACATCTCTTTTGATTCATGCTGCTCTCCGTAGACGATTTTTATCCCATCCTTTGTTGGAAATTTCATCATTTGATGAAGGGTGGATGGTACTGCTCTCATGCAGTGTATCCACAGCCTCCCGAGTAAGGCGTTGTATCTCATGTCTCCTTCGATGACATGGAATTTGGCATTTTGAGTTGTACCGGCCACTTTGACCGGGAGGGTCATTTCCCCTTTCGTTGTTTCGCTCGCCATGTTGAACCCGTTGAGGACTCGAGAGGCGGGTACGATCTGGTTGAGCAGTCCGAGCTGCTCTACCACCCTTGACCTGATAATATTGGCCGAGCTACCCGGATCCACAAGTACACGTTTAATTTGAAATGTATTTACAAGGAAATAGATTATCAGTGCGTCGTTGTGAGGGTGAGACAAGGTTTCGATGTCTTCGTCGCTGAATGTGAGTGCGTCCTCGGGTATGTAACCTCGAGTTTGCTTTTCTCTTGTGATGGATATTTTTGTTCTTCTGATCATGGGTTCTTGTGGAGCATCGATGCCTCCCAAGATCATGTGGATGACATATTGCGGCTCATTTGTTTCGTTCTTCTTGGTCGCATCTCTTTCCCGGAACTTGGTCCGGTCACTGAGGAATTCTCGGAGGTGATCCTTGCTGAGTAGTCGGGCTACTTCTTCTCGGATTTGCCGGCAATCTTCGGTCCTGCGACCGTGCGTGTTGTGGAATTCGCACACTAAGTTATGGTTCCTTTGCGAATGGTCTGATTGTACAGGCCTTGGCCACCTGGTGTCTCTGATTTTACTGATCGCGAATACGATGTCTGAAACATGGACGTTAAAGTTGTATTCCGACAAGCGGGGCGCATCCGTCGGCCCTGTATGCCTGTCGACCAGCTCTGCTAGCAGGTCCCCGAGGATTCTGGCCTCGGTCCGTCCTCCGGTCTTTGCGGGGTAGGTTGCGCCTTGGGGCATTTCTTCTATCTTCAGTATATGGTTGGTATCCTTCTTTATTCGGCTTTGACTCCTTTGCTGGAAGCCTGTTAGGATATACCGAGCCCGAGGGGGATCCTAGTTGGTCGTCTTCAACCGTGATCTTTGAATGGTATCGGTTGTGGACGTCCGACCAAGTCACGGTAGGATATTCGACTAAGTTCTATTCCAGCTGCTTCGAAGATACCGAGCTTCGCCCGTTCAAACATTGAGTGAAGGCCTGTACCGCCCAGTCGTCGGAGACCGGTGGTAGTTCCATTCATTCCATTTGAAAGTGAGATACGAACTCTCGCAGCATCTCGTTCTCCCTTTGCTTGATTTTGAAAACGTCGGATTTCCTGGTAGCTACTGTGATGGCACCAGCATGTGCCTTTATGAAAGAATCTACCAGCATGGCAAACGAATCTATTGAGTTTGGGGCCAGGTTGTGATACCACATCATCGCCCCTTTTGAAAGTGTCTCTCCAAACTTTTTCAGTAGGACGGACTCGATCTCATCGTCCCTCAGGCAAGCCTTTACCGCGCAAGTTTAAGTAGTGACGTGCTCGATGGGGTCCGAGGTTCCGTTGTACTTCGGAAGGTCGGGCATTATGAACTTCTTTAGAATGGGTTTTGGAGCAGCTTCCTACGGGAATGGCTTTATTACGAACTTTTTCGAGTCTACACCCTTCAGGACCGGGGGTGCGCCCGGAATTTGATCGTCCCTAGAGTTGTAGGTATCTACCTTCTTGTCGTTGGCTTCTATCTTCTTCCCGCCTAACTCGACCCTCCTTGTGAGGTCCTCGAGCATTTTTATGATGGTGGGGTCGGCAGCCGGCCCATTGTTGCTTGATATTTCTGGTACCTGCTCGGCTCTGGGAGTCATTTCCCGAGCTGCCATGCTGGGAGTCTTTTGGTGGCTTTGCAACTAAGCAATCGCCAGCTATTGTGCTTGCAACATTTCGAAGATGACATGAAGGCTAACCCCTTGTTCTTCCTGAGCCGGGGTTTTCTGAACTTCTTGTTGATCTTCTTAGTGTATGCTCTTGTTTGTGTGGGAGCTTATTTTGACGTGTTGAGCGTTGCACGAGACCACGTCCACAGGATTTGGTTCTGGTGCATTATCGGGGTTTTGTGGTGGTACACCAAGACCTGGGACGTCAACACCATTTTCTCCATGGTCTTCAAGATCGTTGTTTTCACGTGCGTTTACTGAGTTAGACATTTTGACCTGAAATCAAAGACCGTGGACAAGAAAAAGTGTGAAAGATAACTTGTGTTATGCAGCAAACCAACAAGAAGATAATCACTATTATTTTAGCCCCACGGTGGACACCAAACTGTTTACCTTGAAAATGGTAATTACAATTAGATTTAATTTTGTGGTTTTAAAAATACGTGATCTATTTTTATGCTAGTTGTTCAGGCAATAGATGCTAAGTAAGAGATTAGAAAATGAGATAAGAGCTTGAAAACAAGGTGATAACCAAACCAATTGACTGATAATCGGGTTCTCGAGCTTGCCTATTCGGGGCCTCGAGGTCGAGTAAGATGTCCTGCCGGGGGCAGTCGATGGGCGAATAACAGTTATGATAAAATCAATGGCGGCTCTTTATGGCCAATAATAAGCAATAATGAAGAACGATAAATGGAACACAATAAATGTAAGTAGTAGATGAAGCAATAAGAGCAAGACAATATGTTAAGTTAGAGAGCAGAAAGAATGTTCTTGTATTGAATGTTGAGTATCAGTTCCCCTTACAAAATGATAAGGATCCCCCTTATACATAACGGAATTCCAATGAAGTACAAATGCATTTATTACAAAGATATGAGATTGATACAGCTAATTAATGCCTCGGTACGGGCACATGTCAACCTGCCAACTCCCATTAAGTGCCTACGGAACACCCCCATCTTTCTATGGCCGTCGTCGACTCGTGTTGTCTCTAAGACAAGCGTTTTAGAGACTCTACGAGGTCGCACTCCGAATCCTTCCTCGGGCTTTAAGAGGCGCATCTTTGGAGCCCCGAAATGATCATAAAATCGGTCCCTCGAATTTTACCGTATTATTGGCAATAGCAGCTGCAATGAATTTCTTTAATTCATCAATATCCATTGCTTTGTTGTAGTAGATTTAGTTTTGAAAAATATTGCACAATTTCACACCTCAAAATAGCACCATTTATAGGTAAAAAAAAAAAAAAAAGGCATGTAACTATGGTAAGAGTATAATATTGCCTACTTATGATAGATTTACTTTCTTTTCATTTACTTTCTAAATTTTCATATTATATGCAATTTGCGTCAACTTTTCAAAATCTATAATCAAAAAGGGATCTAATTTAAATGAATTTATGCTAATTCTAAGATTATCTATGAATTGTGAAATCGGAATTTCATAAATGGGAGGCTGAAAAATTCGATCACATTAATCCTCAAGATTTAAAGAAATTTATAATGTCAAAAAAAAAGGAACTGATATTTTCTAGTCTATGAGGATAAAAGATAATTTTATTAACTCAATTACTTAATTTTATATTTCTTAAATACTTAATATTAATATTAAATACCATTTAATAGTTTGAAAGTTTGTAAATTACGTCTAGCAATTGTATACAAGATATTTAATCCTAACTGAAAAATAAAAAGGAAAAAAGAGTCAATGGAACCCATTTTGATTCTAAGGTATCATTTTATCTCTCTACAAAGTCACAAACAAAACCCAAATTTGATCAAACTAATTAATCATTGTAATATTATACTCTGGCCACAGTTTTTTTTTTTTTTGAAGGTTAAGATACTTATATTATATAAACTTATGACATATTTTCTTAGGGACAACGTCCCATAGAACTGTCGTTAATACATAGCTGGTTCATACCCCTAAGGCATTATCGTTACCTAGGGAGGCCAAAATATTACATGCAAATAAGCTACTAGTCCGATAATTAATACAACCATCCTTGTCAGTTGAATACATATTATAAGCAAAATTAGGAGGCTCCGCAAAATAGTTAGTATTGTAGGTAGGATCAAGTAGTGCTTCTTTTGCTAGTTGGTGTGCAACTTTGTTCCCCTCACGAAAGTTATGCTTCAGCTTGATTTCCCCCCTCTTCATTAGCTTGTCCATGGAGTACCTGCACTCATTAATCAAACTAGTGTAAGTAGGGTAATCTTCATCCATGAAACGTAGCACCTCTGTAGCGTCCGTTTCAATTTCACATGGTATGAAATTCCCTTGCATGAGCATTTCCAAAGCTTGCCTAAAGGCCAGTAGTTCAGCCTGGATTGGGGTCATGTATGCACATTTTTTGTAATATCCCAGTATCCATGTTCCTCTATTATTTCTTATGACTCCACTTATGCCACCAATTAGATTTTCCTCTTTGAAAGCTCCATCAATGTTGATCTTGTACCAATTCTGGGTAGGTGGGTGCCATTTTACTTTCACTTTAATGGGTGCATTACTAGTTGTCTGTTTATTAACTAGGAAGAGAAATTCCATTGCATATTTAAGCACTTTTGTGGTGTTGATTTTATTAGAAGTGTTGTTGATATTGTTGTCATTTCTGTTTTTCCAAATTGACCATAATGCAAATGGAAAAACCCTTTCCCAAGTCAGGAGATTGTTTGGTAAGTTAGGAGATATATTTCTTAGGAAGACCATCCAGTGTTCATGTGGCATAGGGTTGCTTGAATGCGCCCCTATAGATGCCCAGAATTGCTTAACTATTTTGCACTCCCAAAAGATATGGATAAGGGATTCGTTGTCTTTAGCAATTGGGTTATTTGCGTCTAAGTTCATGCCAATTTTCCCTAGGTATTCCCTAGTAGGGAGCCTATTATGATAGCATTTCCATATGAAAAATTATAACTTCCTAGGGCATCTTAATCCCCATATCCATGCATAATTGTTGTCATTAGAGATGTGCTTGTCAATTAAATTATAGCAAGATGAGGTTGTGAATATTTCACTTGTAGTTTTGGTCCAAATAAAGGTGTTTGCCTTTGGGATAGAGGTGGTTAGTGATTGGATACTGTTCATAATATGGTCAGGGAGTTTAAAAGAAATTTTGGTCAAATCCCATGAGCCATTATTAATTATGTCTTTTTGCATGCATTTTAAACCTATAAATGATATTATTTGAGGGTGTAAAAGTATTCAAAATTATTCAGCTCAAGTCTGCAGCAAAAAAGTAATAAATACCCTACACAATCAGAAAGTCATTGCAGCCGACGTCGCTAATAACATAGAAGAATTGAAGATGTTTGATTTAGAGAACAAACGCACAGAGATGGAATCATTCTTAGTTGCACGTTTGAAGAATGATAAAAAATGTGTGGACAAAAATACTTGGTGAATTTTTCTAAATTTTTGGACTTGATAACCAAGGAAGTTGAAAAGGAAAACGAAGATGAAAAAGCTGCTCAAAGCTCAACACCAAGAGTTGCAAATAACGATTATTGATATGATAAAGCTTTCATTCCCTAACAACAAAGATATAGCAAGAGGTGATGTATAATAGTCTTATGAAAATATAGCGCTACTTATAGAACTCGAGTTGAAAACTATCAAAGATATATTATTGTGGTCCACACGATTTAAGTACTTTCTAACTTTAGTGAGCATAAATCTTATTGATTTGATTTTCCAAAATCATTAACCACAATGGAGTCAGACTTTAAGTAATTTTGGACATATAATTCAAAAACAACCTATAAATTCATCAAGAAAGGAAAGTTATTAATTTATTATGTGAATGCCAATTAGGATCCAAAAATCATTGAACTAATTTAAGGCGTGACAAAAAAAAATATAAATCAACTTTTGATAACAAATAAATGAAATTGCCTATCTTTGATATTCTAATCAGTTGTTGCCAACTAGGTTGCTTCAAAATATTGTACTTGAATGTTATTGTCACCAAAAAGTCGTAAGTTTAGCCTATTAATAGATTGTTTGGTCAAACTTTTAGGAAGTAATTAATGATTATTTTTTAAATAAACGCTTATTTTAATGAATTAAAGTATTTGGCAAACAATTAAGAAAAAAAGGTGCTTTTGAATAGTAATAAAACTATCTATTTGGCCGAGCTTCAATAACAGAAGTTTTTAAAAAATTGAGTTGTTTGCCTAAGCTTATAGAATAAAAAAGTACTTTCGGGAAGAAACAAATGCTATTTTTCAGAAGCTAAAAATGTTGTTTCTCCTAAAAGCATAAGCGAAAGTTGTTTTGAATTTTCATCTTACCAAAAATATCCTTTGCAAAATATTGATATATCAAAATAACAATATTTATTTTATATCAATATTTAGGGTATTTTAAAAGCTTCTCTCCGGAATTTAATTTGCCGTTTCTCCCTCGTTCTACAACAGGCAAATCAGCCGACCAAACTTGAAAAATTTCCAATAAAACTAATTTTCTCAAGTTATAAATTCTTAGTTCTTTTATTCTTATGGTTATTCCCCTCCCCCCCCCCTAAAATTCATGACTTAATTTACTATATTTCGAACTAAAGAATTGTTGGTGGTGTAACGACCCAGCCGGCCATTTTGAGAATTAAAGCCCAGTTCGGCGATATAAGGTCTTGAGCAGCTTCATATTATGTATTATGACTTGCCTGCGTGGTCTAGTTAAGTTACCGGATGATTCAGAGTCAATTTGGCAGAAGGATTCTTGTTCTGGAAGCTTAAGCGGTAAGGGTTGACCAGAATTTGACTTTTGTGTTAACGACTCCGAAATGAGGTTTTGATGATTTCAACAGGTACATATGGTTATTTTCGACTTAGGCATGCGTCCGGATTTGAATTTGGAGGTCCGTAGGGTAATTTGAAGCATTTCGGCGAAAGTTGGAAAAGTTGAAGTTTTTGAAGGTTGAGAGGTTTGATCAAGAGTTGACTTTGGTGATATTGGGGTCAGAATGCGATTCCTAGAGTTGGAAACAGCTTTGCTATGTCATTTGGGACTTGCCTGCAAAATTTGACGTCATTCCAGGTTGATTAGATAGGTTTCGGCTAGAGTTTTGGAAGTTGGAAGATTTGGAAGTTCATAAGTTTGATTCATGGTGCGATTCATAGTTCCGACGTTGTTTGATATTATTTGATACCTTGAGAGAGTTCGTATTAGGGTATGGAACTTGTTGGTATGCTTGGACGAGGTCTCGAGGGCCCAGGTGTGTTTCGGATGAGTTTCAGATGGTTTTGTATGGTTGTGAACAGGTCTGGTTCTGGTGCTACGCACCTGCGATATCTTGGAGTGCAGGTGCGGCTCCGCTTCTGCGTGAGCCTAGTTGCTTCTGCGTTCATAGTGGCTTGGGTGCTCGCTCACTTCTGCGGAGGCTGGCACGCTGGTGCGAACGCCGCTTTTGCGGTCCAGCGATCGCACCTGCGAAGCAGCTTCTGCGCTCCTTCTGGCGCTTCTACGAGGTCGCTGGTGCGACTGTAATTCTGCAGATGCGGATCCGGGCCTGGCTAGTTGAGTTTGCAGATGCGAACATTTTCTCGCAAATGCGAGAGCGCAGATGCGCTTCTTTGTCCACAAATGCGGAAGTTCTGGGCATAAATCATATAAATCGAGGGTTTGGCCATTTTTACCATATTTTGAGTTGTAGACCTCGGCATTGGGAGATTTTTTGTGGGTTTTTCAAGCCAATCATTGGGGTAAGCGTGCTTCACCTAGAATTTATTGTATTCCATTATTCTATCTTTAATTTCATCTTATAATTTGTGTTTTGAGTTGACGAAAAATGGGGATTTTGAGGAAAACTTTCAAAATGTAAAATGATGATTTAAGGGAAGAAATGGTGTCGTAATTTGATAATTTTGGTATGGTTGAATTCGTATCGGAATCGGTATTCAGATTTTGTAAAATTTGTTGGGTTCCGAGGTGCGGGCCTGCGGGTCCACCTTTGGGTTGATTTTTAGTTTTTCATAAAGATTGAAGATTTATTATTTGTAATAGTTTCTTATGAGTTTATTTGTGCTTTGAAGTTATTTTGGCTAGATTTGAACCGTCTGGAGGTTATTTCACTCGAGAGGTTCATTCTAGTGTAATATTATGTCTTCTTTGAGGTAAATATCTTGCCTAACTTCGTGTGGTGGAACTACTGTATGCGGTGAAACTCAGAGGGCTCGATTTTGTGATCACTAGAGCCCCTAAAGGAGACCACCCCCGGAAGGCTCGAAGTCTAGCTCGGAGTTCGCCCCCAAGGGTTCATAACAATCGACCTCGAGGCAGTGCAAACCAACGGCCACGACGCTCTAGCGGGAAGTTCCCAAGGCATGTGATTAAAAGCTGGCCTAGGCTACTAGGCTAGTTCTGACCCACACAGTAGCATTAAATGGCTGAGTCAACTTCATGTCTTCTCAATAAATGCACCTTGTACCATGTTAAGATTCCCCCTTATCTATAAAGGGGACCCTTGTCATTTTGTAAAGCATCTGATACACAAGATACAATACACTACATTCAATACAAGAACATCCTCTGCTCTCTAGCTTGAACACATTCTCTTGGTTTCTTTATTTACATTTATTGTTTATACTCATTGTGTTCTATTAATTGTTCTTCATTTATTGCTCATTATTGGTCATAAAGAGCCGCAATCACAGCTCTCATAATTGTTTGTCCTTCATCGACTGCCCTTAACCGGGCATCCGATTCAACCTCGAGGCCCCGTATACGCAAGCTCGAGGCCCCGATTCCCAACTATTCGGACTGATTAACAAGCTATCTACAAGCTATCATCTTATTTTTCAATCCCTAGCTTAGCATCTATTGCTTAACAACCAGCATAAAATAGATCACATATTATTAGAACCACAATCTAATTGTTATTACCATTTTCAAGGTAAACAGTTTGGCCCCCACCGTGGGGATAAATACAATAGTGATTGTTTTCTTGTTGATTTACTACATAACGCAAGTTATCTTTCACACTTTTTCTTGTCCAAGATCTTTTGATTTCAGGTCAAAATGTCTAACTCAATAAACGCACGTGAAAACAACAATCTTGAGGACCATGGAGAAAATGGTGTGGTTGTCCCACGTGTTGGTGTACCACCACAAAACCCTGAGGATGCACAAGAACCAATTCCTGTGGATGCGGTCTCGCGCGACGCTCAACACGTCGAAATAAGCTCCCACAGCAACAGGAGCATACACCAAGGAGATCAACAAGAAGCTCAAAAAACCCCGGCCCAGGAAGAGCAAGGGGTTAGCCTTCACGTCATCTTCGAGATGTTACAAGCACAACAGCTGGCGATTGCTCAGCTGCAAAGCCGCCAGAAAACTCCCAGCACGGTAGCACTGGAAACAGCTCCTCGAGCCGAGCAGGTACCAGAAAGGTCAAGCAACTACGGGTCGGCAGCAGATCCTGCCATCATAAAGATGCTCGAGGACCTCACAAAGAGGATCGAGTCGGGTGAGAAGAAGATAGAAGCCAAAGACAAGAAGGTGGAAACCTACAATTCTAGGGTCAATCAAATCCCGGGCGCACCCGCGATCCTGAAGGGTGTAGATTTGAAGAAGTTTGTACAAAAGCCGTTCCCACAGGAAGCGGCCCCAAAACCCATTCCAAAGAAGTTCAGAATGCCCGACCTTCCAAAGTACAACGGGACCTCAGACCCCAACGAGCACGTCACTGCTTACACTTGTGCGGTGAAGGGCAACGACCTAAAGGACGACAAGATCGAATCCATCCTACTAAAAAAGTTTGGAGAGACTCTTTCAAAAAGGGCAATGATGTGGTATCACAACCTAGCCCTGAACTCGATAGACACATTTGCCATGCTAGCAGATTCCTTCATAAAGGCACATGCTGGTGCCATCAAGGTAGCTACAAGGAAGTCCGACGTTTTCAAAATCAAGCAAAGGGAGAACGAGATGCTGCGAGAGTTCGTATCTCGCTTTCAAATGGAACGAATGGAACTGCCGCCAGTCTCCGACGACTGGGCAGTGCAAGCCTTCACTCAAGGTTTGAACGAGCGAAGCTCGGTAGCTTCGAAACAACTGAAGCAGAGCTTAGTCAAATATCCCGCCGTGACCTGGTCGGATGTCCACAACCGGTACCAATTGAAGATCAGGGTCGAAGACGACCAACTAGGAGCCCTTTCGGGCTCGGTATATCCTAACGGGCTTCCGACAAAGGAGACAAAGCTAAACAAAGAAAGATACCAACCATGCACTGAAGACAGAAGAAACGCCCCGAGACACAACATACCCTGCAACGATCGAAGGCTGGATCGAGGTCAGAACCCTCGGGGACTTGCTAGTAGAGTTGGATTCGATAGGCACGCAGGGCCGACGGAGGCACCCCGCCTGTTGGAATACAACTTCAACGTCGACATCTCAAACATCGTATTCGCCATCAGTAAAATCAGAGACACCAGGTGGCCTAGGCCCGTACAGTCAGATCCTTCGCAAAGGAACCACAACTTAGTGTGTGAGTTTCATAAAACACACGGTCACAGGACCGAGGATTGCCGACAACTCCGGGAAGAAGTAGCCCGACTACTCAGCAAAGGTCACCTCCGAGAATTCCTCAGCGGCCGAGCCAAAAATCAGTTCCGGGAAAGAGAGGCGACCAAGAAAAGTGAAACAGGCGAGCCACAACATGTCATCCACATGATCTTCGGAGGTATCGATGCTCCACAAGAACCCATAGCCAGGAGAACAAAAATTTCCATCACCAGGGAAATGCAAATCGAGGTTACTTACCCGAGGACGCCCTCACGTTCAGCGACGAAGACATCGAGGCTCTATCTCAGCCTCATAACGATCCATTGGTAATTTGTTTTCTTATAAATACATTTCAAATTAAGCGTGTGCTTGTGGATCCCGGTAGCTCGGCCAACATCCTCAGGTCAGGGGTGGTGGTGCAGCTCGGACCGCTCGACCAAATCGTGCCCGCCTCTCGAGTCCTCAACGGGTTCAACATGGCGAGAGAAATAATGGAAGGGGAAATCACCCTCCCGGTCAACGTGGCCGGCACTACCCAAAAATGCCCAATTCCATGTCATCGAAGGAGACATGAGATACAACGCCTTGCTCGGTAGGCCGTGGATACACTGCATGAGAGCACTACCATCCACCCTCCATCAAATGATGAAATTTCCGACAAAGGACGGGATAAAAACCGTCTACGGAGAACAGCATGCAGCAAAAGAGATGTTTGCGATGCACGATGTGGCACGGCACCAATACCTCCACCGCCGAAGAAGCCAAAGGATAAGCAAACAGTAAAATAGCAATAACAAGCTATATTCTCGGCGACACCTGACTAAACTAGCAAAGGACCGTACCGTGTCCTAAAAGCAACTATTCGAAGCACATAGAGGCCCAAGGCGCTATCGGCAATAAGGTATAATCATCTCCCCTTTTTTTCTAGTTACATTTCACACTAACTTGTGTGCAGGTATCCGATCGAAACAGCCAAAGCATTTTCCAACTTGAAGCACTTTCCGACTTGAAGGCCTTAGGTTCCAAAAGCATACATTGCACTCTTTTCCTTCGACCGGGTTTTTGTCCCAAGAAGGGTTTTACCGGTAAGGTTTTTAACGAGGCAACATCTACATGCTACCTAAGGAAGACTCCACAAGTATTCAAGGCTTCTCTTCAGATCAACCTCGAATATTGGGGGGCATCCCCCCGGAAGTTCACCTCCTCGGAGAAGCCAAGGACGTGCTAGATAAGGTCTCGATAGGAAAATGACGTACCGGGCCAAACGGTCGAACGAACCGTGTCCATATAGAATAACCGAGCCCTTGACAGCGAAGACATGTATAATTATACCAAATAATGAAAGAATACTTTCCCCTCCATCAAAGCATTTCGCATTTCAAAGAAGTTTGCTATTTCTTACAAAAACGGCCCCAGGGCCAAAAAATGCCCCGAACACTCGGGGACTGGCGTCAAAACTCAAGGCTATATGACCTCCGAGTCAAAATCTTAGAACTCGTAAGCCCTTAACGAGGAAATATCAAGTTTACAAAAATGGCTCCAGAAGCCAAAAATGTCCCGAACACTCGGGGACTGGCGTCGAGAATTTGAAGCCGTCTAACCTCCGGTTCGGAAGCTTCAAACTTATAAGCCCTCAATGAGGGAACATCAAGTCTACAAAAATGGCTCTGAAGCCCAGAAAACTCTCAATTTCTCGAGGATTATCGCCAATTACTATCTCATCGGCTTATCAAAACCCGAGTCCATAAGACCCCATGTGGGCAACCTCAGTCTCGTAAGACCTATATAAGGCAACAACAACAATATCTGTAAGACCTCAAGCAATTCATGAACCATACTTGTACCAAGTAACCAAAACTGTAAGACCTCAAGCAAGGCGTGAACTATACTTGTACCAAGTAACTAAAACTGTAAGACCTCGAGCAAGGCATGTTCAAATTCATAAGACCTTACAAAAGGCATAAACCCGATCTTAAAGTTAAGGCTATATATCGAACTTGTAAGACCCCTAAAAAGGCATACCCTCGATCTAGACGCCGAAACTACTTCACTCGGGGACTGAAAGGCTCCGGCCAAACACAATGACTACAGTCACAAGGTTGTACCAGCCAAACTAACGCGACTCGGGGACGCCCGACCGTCGCTATAAAATCACAGGCCTTCAATTACTTCGAAAGTACTTTGAAAAGAACCGGTTAAACAGGCTACCCTCGACATAGGCAAAAGAGCTTCGACCATGTCAGCTCCAAACTACAGGCTTCGAAACACTCGGCCACCGAGCAAAACCTCCCGAGGTGCTCGCATATCGCCACATAACGACCCACAATCGAGGTTTTTATCGGGCCATTGAAGAGTCAAGCAAACACAAATTTCAAAAAGTCCTTAACGAGGGAAAACAAAGCCTATATTAGAGGTCGTACCGACCCTAATGCATAAGAGCCATTGTCGCCAGCCCATATAAAGGGTCGTACCGACCCTAATACGTAAGAGCCACTGTCGCCAGCCTATATAAAGGGTCGTACCAACCCTAACGCATAAGAGCTACTGCCGCCAGCCCATATGAGAGGTCGTACCGACCCAACGCATAAGAGCCTAAGGGCCAGCTTTAAATTCAAAAACTTAGGGGTCAATGAGCTCGAGTCGAAACCCGACTCGGAGACTAAGCCCGAAATAGTTAAATGAATATGCCCAAGAGCAAAAGCATAAGAGCTTAAATGTCGGATCATACTAAAAGGTCGTACCGGCCAAACACGTAAGAGCCTACGGGCCAGCCAAACGAGCCACAGGGCCATACTATGGACCTAAGGGTTCTTCTTTCAAAGACCAGTTCATCTGGCTAACGATCGACAAATGTCGAAGCAAAAGAAAGTGCATGAAAAATGAATCCGCAAGGCTTTCTTTTATACGTATGTGTGAAAAAATACAAAGCTCCATTTACAATGATTGGAATTATATACAAAATCAGAAAAGAAAAGCCTAGGCCTACACCTCCCCCCCCCCCCTCTCGGGGACTATGGTCCGTCGGCCTCTTTCTAGCTATCTTCAGCATCGGACAGAAGGAACTTAGCACCATATTCTCCCGCATTTGCCTGCTTTATCTCTTCCGAGAGGTCAAAGCCCCTAGCATGGATCTCCTCGAGGGTTTCCCTTCGAGATCTGCATCGATCATACTCCTTGCTTCTACTCTCACGGTCAAGAGCCCCTCTCAGCTCAGCTCGAGCATCGGCAGCGTCCCTCAAATAGGCGGCCACTTTCTTATCGGCCTTAGTTCGGATCGCTCCGGCTTCAGCCCGAGCCTCCGCAACTTCGGCCTTCATCTTTAGAAGCTCAATTTTGAGCTTAGTAATCATGTTCGTACGGACCAGTTGTTCTCACGAGCATTGCGGAGTTGCACTTCGAGGGCAGAAGCCTTGGCCAAAGCATCCTTCTCAACCGCAACCTGGGCATCCACCCGAGCCTTTAGCTCATCGCACTCACACCTGGCTTGAACAACCTCACTCCGAAGGCGTTCCAGGTCCTCCGTCTTTTTCTGCAACTGAAGAGAACGAAACATTAGCCTCAGAAGATAGAAGAAGAAACACTCACTCCCTTCGAACAAAAATTACCTGTTCTTCGAGGTAGCTTTCGTATTCCAGACTTCGACTCGCCTCATACAGCAAGTGTGCCAACTCGTCTTCTCTCTCATCACAAAGAAGCTTGAGGGATTTCTCCCCATCCACGACTTTTTGCAGCATGGCCTCACGACGAAGCAGCTCAGACTTGAGCTTGTTAAAAGCCTATGAAGGAGAAACTAGATAAGGGAGAAGAAGCTGCAAAAGCTAAAGAACCGATACGATCGACCAAAACTCACCACAGAGTAAAGCCGCTGAGCTTCCTCAAAGGTCGAGCGCACATCCACTAGTCTGGTTCCATCAACCCCAGTAAAATCACTCCCGGTTGGATCACGGTCGGCCCCTGGCCTCGAGCATCCCTCGAAGTACCTTCTACGGGAGAAGAAGTCAGCGGTAGAGAACCCTCGTTCCTCGAGGTACCTCCGATGGGAAAAGAGGATGGCAGCGGAGGAAGGTCCTTTTTTCCAAGGCCAGAGATCCCGGGCGCTACAGGCTCGGCTGATGCATCCTCTCTGAACCTTCGGGCTGGACTCATCCTGCTATGGGCATCGTCGCCCTACGAAGGCTCCTTTCGCTTATTATCACTATCCCGCGGCCTAAAAGCTGACGATCCTCCTCCCTCTCCGATAGGGCACGATCTCACCTCAAAGAGCTCCCCAATGCCTATGATGATGAAGTTAGTACACATAAAAAGAAACTACCTTTCAAAAAAGGAGCAAAACACATAGCACATACCATGGTGTTTTGCCTCCCATCTACCCTTGAACAAGTCTCGCCACTTACGATCATCATAAGTTGAGTGGGTCGCCAACTTCCAAGCCCAATCTTGCAGGTTGGGGACCTCGTATGGCATCCATGGAAATACTGCAGAAAAGGAAAGAAAGGCGCATTTACGGAGCCTACCTCCACCATAAGCAAAACAACGAAAGCACAAAGTATACCACTTACGTGTAAAATTCCATTCCTCGGGAAATGGCAGAAACTCCACAGGGATAACATCGATAGTCCGTACTCAGACGAATCGGCTCATCCATCCTCAATCTCCATCTTCTTCTTCATCGACAACAAAGGGCCTGGTGGATCAGCATCGTAGGGTTAACAGGCCACGGTGATGAAAAGGCCGATACAGCTTGATGAGATGACTAAGGATAAACTCAAGCTTTGCTTCCTCCGCAAAGAATCTCATCATCAATACTATCCTCCAAAACGACGGATAAACCTGTGCCAAGGTAGCCCAATACTTTCGACAAAAGTCGAGCACAACCCTATCTAGGGGGCCCAACGTAAAAGGGTACGTGTATACGTTCAAAAACCCCTCGGCATGATCCATAATGCTCTCTTCAGGGGAAGGTACCTGCAGTACCACCTTTTCCCCCAATCCACAATCTTTCCTTACTGATTCAAGGTGCCCCTTTCCTACCAAAGAAATAAACTTCGAGGCATACTCCCGATGACCCTGAACGTTGGTAGGTTTTTCCGACGAAAATTCCCTCCTCAAAACAAAATGCCCCGAGGTTGTCTCACCAGACACCTGCGGCGCGCCACCAACCTGGCGGGGACCAGAGGCAGAATTTCCTTCTCCTCGCCGAACAGATCCTGGCGTAGCAGCCATAACTGTCATAAAATCAGAGAATTGGAGCGGGAATTTGAGCGAGGACTTCAAAGCTAAAATGGTGAAAGACCTAACACAGGGAAGAAGAGCTCTATGAAGGAGGATATCTACTCAGAATAGCGGAATTTTCAAGGAAGGGAAGACAAACCTATATATAGAGAGCAAGGGGCAATTGTCCACCTGGCTCAAAGGCCAAATTTAAAAATACTGGCTAAGCCATTATCGCTTTGGGAAGATGTACCGGCAGGATCACCTCGGTCATCCCATAACCATGCCATACGATCAATACTTTCGTACAATGCTTAGGGTATCAAAAGGCCACGGAGATCAACCAAGCCTCGAGATGGTACCCGATCTCGAGGATCTCTATCAAAAAGAAGATTGGCTTTGTGAAGCCAGTAACATCATTACAAGCCTCGAGATGGTATCCGATCTCGAGGATCTCTATTAAAAAGAAGATAGGCTTTAAGAAGCCAGTAACATCATCGCAAGCCTCGAGATGGTACCCGATCTCGAGGATCTCTATTAAAAAGAAGATAGGCTTTGTGAAGCCAGTAACATCATTACAAGCCTCGAGATGGTACCCGATCTCGAGGATCTCTATTAAAAAGAAGATAGGCTTTAAGAAGCCAGTAACATCATCACAAGCCTCGAGATAGTACCCGATCTCGAGGATCTCTATCAAAAACAAGATAGGCTGTAAGGCCATTAGCATCGTTACAGGCCTCGAGATGGTGCCCGATCTCGAGGACCCCTATCAATATGAAAGATAAGCCCCGAGAAGCTACTCATATAATCCTAACCCCGAGATGGTACCATACCTCGATGATTTCCGCTATTGGGAAACACGGGTCATTCATCCGATTCATAGGCCCTCGAGCTACCCGAGACCGGGCCAATTTTCATTCGAGGATCACTAATAAAGCTTTAAGTCTATTTCTTGCCTTGGGATCGAGTTGAACGTCCTCTCGGTTACTTTAATCCAGGGGCTATCCGAATCCAGGCGAACCCTCGTCCGGGATATATCTATAACGCCTTAAGGCTATCTTCGCCCTAAGTTCAAAACAAGTTCACAGGTCACCCGAGCTTGAGCGAATTCTCGCTCGCGGACTGCTTCCGGGAGCCTAAAGGTTATCTTTGTTCTCAGGCATCCGAGCAAGTCCCCCCTCAAGGACTATCGACGAGGTCTGAAAGGCTAAATTTCGTTCTATAAATTCGAAGCCCTATTCTCACTCGGGGTTCCCGGCGGCCCAAGCTTGTATCAATTCAACCCAGGCTTAGCCCGAGGAATGACAAAGGGCTCCCCAAGATATCGTATCAACCAATCAGGAACCGGGAAAATAACTGCACTCAGGCCCGGTATTCGGATCGATCGGTAGAGTCATGTACTCAGACTCTTCACAAATGCAAATAAAGGAAAATCCTGCATAAATCAGAGACAAATTGAAGAAACTTCTTAGCATTAATAAACGATGATTACAAAAAGCCCGTGAAGGGACCTTACACATGATAACAAAAGCCCACAACAGAAACAAAGGAGCAAAAGTAATAGCTAAAAGTCTAATCTACTCTCGGTGGTACATCCTCGGGAGTAATGCCTTCGAGAATCATTTCTTCGGGCCCTCACCTAGACCTTCTAAACGGCGTCTTCAAGGATGAGGAAGAAGCAGAAAACGTTGAAGAAGAAGCAGAAAAAGCTGAAAAAGTGGCTGGGTAAAAAATTTGGCGAGTATGGGTCTCACCAGCGCCACTATTGTGAAGCCACTTCTTGAGACATTGCACTGGTGCGGGATGCAACAGTTAGTAGATGGTACCACCTCACTCCACGGAAAGCAAAAAGAGTGTAGTGTCGCACCGGGTAGTTAAGGGAGATAAGCAGAAGTTCGTAATCTGCATGCTCTTTAATGTGAAGATAATTTGAGATTTCTCTCTCATTATTTCAGGCCAACAACAACAACGACAACAAACCAGCGCGATCCCGCTCAGTAAGGGAAGGCTCTAGGAAAGAGTCATGGCATAACGATGGAAACTCTGCCATGTGACCCTATTATCACAGGCTTTAAACATGGGGAATGGATTTGGACGAAGACGAAGAGAAGAGAGGAATGAAAGGTTTTTGGAGAACGATTGAACGAAGCTTTGATTCAACAAAGCTTCCATTTATATAAAGGAGGGAGCGTAACCAGCAGCGCAATCAATGCCTCTAGGAAACATACCGGTGGCGCAATCAATGCCTGTTGGGAAACGGACCGGCGGCGATGTTATCCCCTTGAGAAAGTAAAATCGCTCTACGTCAGATGTTCCTCGGAAAGACGTATTGATGGGACGTCCTAGCTATCGCAAAAGCTGACGTCATAAGCATGACATCATCGCAAGAGGCTCGAGGGGATCTGTGTCAAAACCGTTTCTTATCATTTTACTCTAAGAAACGCAGGGACTATCTGTATGCGGTAAAACTCAGAAGGCTCGATTTTGTGATCACTAGAGCCCCTCAGGGAGACCACCCCCGGAAGGCTCGCAGTCTAGCTCGGAGTTCGCCCCCAAGGGTTCATAACAATCGACCTCGAGGCAGTGCAAACCAACGGCCACGACGCTCTAGCGGGAAGTTCCTAAGGCACGTGATTAAAAGTTGGCCTAGCCTACTGGACTAGTTCTAACCCGCACAGTACCATTAAATGGTTGAGTCAACTTTATGTCTATTCAATAAATGCACCTTGTACCATGTTAAGATTCCCCCTCATCTAGGACCCTGGTCATTTTGTAAAGCATCTGATACACAAGATACAATACACTACATTCAATACAAGAACATCCCCTGCTCTCTAGCTTGAACAAATTCTCTTGGTTTCTTTATGTACATTTATTGCTTATACTCATTGTGTTCTATTAATTGTTCTTCATTTATTGCTCATTATTGGTCATAAAGAGCCGCAATCACAGCTCTCATTACTGTTAGTCCTTCATCGACTGCCTTAATCGGGCATCCGATTCGACCTCGAGGCCCCGTATACGCAAGCTCGAGGCCCCGATTCCCAACTATTCGGTTCGATCAACAAGTTGTCTACAAGCTATCATCTTAATTTTCAATCCTTGGATTAGCATCTATTGCTTAACAACCAGCATAAAATAGATCACATATTTTTAGAACCACAAAACCAAATCTAATTGTTATTACCATTTTCAAGGTAAACAGCTTGGCGCCCACCGTGGGGCCAAATATAATAGTGATTGTTTTATTGCTGGTTTACTACATAATGCAAATTATCTTTCACACTTTTTCTTGTCCAAGATCTTTTGATTTGAGGTCAAAATGTCTAACTCAGTAAACACACGCGAAAACAACAATCTTGAGGACCTTGGAGAAAATGGTGTGGCTATCCTAGGTGTTGGTGTACCACCACAAAATCCTGAGGATGCACAAGAACCAATTCCTGTGGACGCGGTCTCGCGCGATGCTCAACACGTCGAAATAAGCTCCCACACCAACAGGAGCATACACCAAGGAGATCAACAAGAAGCTCAAAAAACCCCGGCCCAGGAAGAACACATGGTTAGCCTTCACGTCCTCTTCGAGATGTTACAAGCACAACAGCTGGCGATTGCCCTGCTGCAAAGCCGCCAAAAAACTCCCAGCACGGTAGCACCGGAAATGGCTCCCCGAGCCGAGCAGGTACCAGAAAGGTCAAGCAACAACGGGTCAGCAACCGATCTTGCCATCATAAAAATTCTTGAGGACCTCACGAAGAGGATCGAGTCGGGCGAGAAGAAGATAGAAGCCAACGACAAGTAGGTGGAAACCTACAATTCTAGGGTCGATCAAATCCCGGGTGCACCCCCGATCCTAAAGGGTGTAGATTCGAAGAAGTTTGTACAAAAGTCGTTCCCACAGGAAGCGGCCCCAAAACCCATTCCAAAGAAGTTCAGAATGCCCGACCTTCCAAAGTACAATGGGACCTCAGACCCCAACGAGCACGTCACTGCTTACACTAATGCGGTGAAGGGCAACGACCTAAAGGACGACGAGATCGAATCCGTCCCACTAAAAAAGTTCGGAGAGACGCTTTCAAAAAGGGAAATGATGTGGTATCACAACCTAGCCCCGAACTCGATAGACTCATTTGCCATTCTAGCAGATTCCTTCATAAAGGCACATGCTGGTGCCATCAAGGTAGTTACAAGGAAGTCCGACGTTTTCAAAATCAAGCAAAGGGAGAACGAGATGCTACGAGAGTTCGTATCTCGCTTTCAAATGGAACGAATGGAACTGCCGCCAGTCTCCGACGACTGGGCAGTGCAGGCCTTCACTTAAGGTATGAACGAGCGAAGCTCGGTAGCTTCGAAACAACTGAAGCAGAAACTTAGTCGAATATTCCACCGTGACCTGGTCGGATGTCCACAACCGGTACCAATCGAAGATCAGGGTTGAAGACGACCAACTAGGAGCCACGACGCTCTAGCAGGAAGTTCCCAAGGCACGTGACTAAAAGCTGGCCTAGCCTACTGGGCTAGTTCTAACCCGCACAGTAGCATTTAATGGCTGAGTCAACTTCATGTCTTTTCAATAAATGCACCTTGTACCATGTTAAGATTCCCCCTCATCTATAAAGGGGACCTTTGTCATTTTGTAAAGCATCTTATACACAAGATACAATACACTACATTCAATACAAGAACATCCCCTGCTCTCTAGCTTGAACACATTCTCTTGGTTTCTTTATTTATATTTATTGCTTATACTCATTGTGCTCTATTAATTGTTCTTCATTTATTGCTCATTATTGGTCATAAAGATCCGCAATCACAGCTCTCCTAACTGTTAGTCCTTCATCGGCTGCCCTTAACCGGGTATCCGATTCGACATCGAGGCCCAATATACGCAAGTTCGAGGCCCCGATTCCCAACTATTCGGTTTGATTAACAAGCTATCTACAAGCTATCATCTTAATTTTCAATCCTTCGCTTAGCATCTATTGCTTAACAACCAGCATAAAAATAGATCACATATTTTTAGAACCACAAAATCAAATCTAATTGTTATTATATTTTCAAGGTAAACAACTACCCCTTAGGATTTGAGTCTTTTGTGCTAATTGTATCATGTGAAGTCCGTGTATGCGAGGTGACGAGTACGTGCTCGGGCTTATTTGTGGAAAGTTGACCTTTTAGGGCTCTTAGGTCCTTATGTTCACTGAATATGAAGTTTTTTTTGTTACGATTAAGTTTTCTCTTTACTAGTTTCACCTCTACATGCCTTAATTGGAATTAATTGCTTCATGATCTACTCTTGTTGCCTATTTGACTCTTATATGATTTAACTGATTCTGTTGTCTCTTCTGTTGCCATGTTATCCCTCCCTAATCGCTTCTTTTTAATTGAAAGTACAATTATCTCTTCTGTAATTGTTCATCCTTAATTGAGGTTATGTTTACCTTTCTATTGATTACCCTTAATTGAATTTGTTGTATCTCTTTTGTAATGCTCAACCTTAAAAGATGTTTAGATGTCATATATCTTAGTTGACTTCTCCTTATTTGGAATTATTGACTCGTATTATCTCCTTTGTTGTTGAATTGTACTATATATATGTGGGATGAGCATGTGGCGAGACAAGGTGGGAATATTATTATGCAGGTGTGGCGTGACAACATCTTACGTGCTGTCGATTTTCACTATTACTAGCTGGTATGAACTATGTTAGAACACTGGCACAAGCATACACGTAGTTAATCACTCCAACCGGTTTAAGAGGATGGGTTCTGATATTGTTGAGTATTGATGCACACCCTTGTCCGCTTGCCTTCTATATGAGAATGGTTCTATTGGCACGTGAGTCGTTCGTGAAACTATCAGTTGAAATGAGGGCACAAGATGCCAAGTGTTTAGGGTTCATAAAGTGGGACGTGTGACTTATGAATATTTTGAGTTTTGGTACCTCGTGGAGGTTATTGGGTAAATCTGGTATGAAAAAGGTTATTCTTGTCGAGTTGCTACTTGTCCTTATTTCATCTTTTTTCATCAGATTTAGACTGTGATAAGCTTACTCTACTGTGTTATTACTTGTTGTGCTCCACTGCTAATTGTTACTTTTGTTTCTCATTGAACGCACTGTATCACTATTGTCATTATGCATAGTTTTGTAGAGTTTTCATATTCTGTTAGTTCTCTAGTTATACTTGTTCAGGTTATATAGTCCAATAGGTGTCTTGATCGTCCCTCGTCACTACTCCGCTGACGTTAGTCTTGATACTTCTGCGCAATTATTATGCAGATCCATGTATTTCGTCAGTCGACCGTTAGCTAGTTGTGCGGATTCCTACTGTGGAGACTCAAGGTAAACTTGTTGTTGTGTTCGCAGGCTTCAGAGACACCTTCTGATGTTATTTTTATAGTTGTATTAAGAGGTGCAAAAACTCTGTAGAGCTTATGACTTGTACTACCAGTTTTTGGATTCTAAACTTTGTTTCGAGATTTCTTCTTCGCATTTGTCAACCGTTATTTATTATTGTTATTATTTCAGCAAATGTTAGGCTTACCTAGTCTCTAAGACTAGGTGCTATCAAGGCCTCTTACGGAGGGAGATTTGGGTCGTGACAGGTGGATACCATAATACAAGTACGTAATAGAATGTTCTCTGAACAAATATAAGTGCATACAAGGTGTACTTGTTTTACCTTAAAAATTAATCTCCTCCCCCAACTTTGAAAGATAGACATTCTCCTCCTTCTATCTCTATTGAATTTTTCAAATGCCTATTTTACTATTGTCACGTTCCCAAATTCCTAACCTCGAGACTGTGATGGCGCCTAAGTCATGCTGACGTTGATAAGGTAATTAACCAACTTTTAAAAATTAATACAAAGTAATGACATTAAACGAGAAATAAACTCCATATTAACACAGTGAATAAAAGTAATGCGATGCAATCTACTCCCAGAAATCCGAAGTCACTAGTACATGAGCAACTAGAAGTCTACAAGCATAGTTTTAAATAAATACAACTGTTCGGATGAGATAAATAGCAAAAATAGGAAATGGAAGGAGACTTCAATGTATGAGAACGCCAGCGGCTCTACCTCAACTCATTGTAGCGAATATGATCCGAGCAGACGCCCCTCTAGACACTACTGGGACGATGTCACAACTCGAAATTCTCACCTTCGGGACCGTGTGGGCACCTAACATTTCACTTGCCAGGCAAACCAATGTTAGATTAATTTTAATCCATTTTTAAGCAAATAATATTTAAATGATGCCAATTATTAAAATAACTGAGATGGAACCAAAATAAAGTGCGAAGAAACATAGGTCACAACCCTAATTTTCCTCCGTAGGATGTCGTGACGGCACCTAGTCTATAAGACTAAGTAAGCCTAACAAGTATGTGGAATAACTAAAATATTAAGCTAAACTCAAAACATCAACAGCTATAATAAATAAAATCTACAACTCAGAGTATAAACAACTCCCAAAACCCGGTAGATATAAGTCACAAGCTCTAAAGGGAAATACTAAATATCTCTATACATCAGAGTCTAATGGGGATAAGGAAAGCAACATAATAAAGATAGGGGGACTCCGAGGTTCACGGACATTGGCAGATATACTTTGAAGTCTCCACGTACGGACTAGCTCACTGATATCTAGTCTGGTAGGAAGTATCTAAATCTGCACAAAACATGTGTAGAAACATAGTTTGAGTACACTATAGTGGTACCAAGTAAATGTCAAGCCTAACCTCGGTACTAGTGACGATGTCAGGTCAGGGCACTACTAGAATATAAGAAAATAAGGCAGAAGATAAAATGATGCAATAAAATGGCAGCGAAATGAAAGAATATGAACGTACGAAAAGCAACAACACATGAATCAAAGAAGACAAATACAACACGTAAGGAAACAAGAATCTTACAAGTTATGGAACAACGACAACAAAAAAAATAATATAACAACTAGAGGAAACAACAACCGCACGGAAGAAACCTCATGCCACAATAACAATCCGCACGGCAGAAATCTCGTGCCACAATAACAATCCACACGGCAGAAACCTCGTGCAACAACAACAATCCAAATAATCCGCACGGCAGAAACCTCGTGCCAAATAACACTCTGCACGACAGAAACCTGATGAATTCGAGTAAGGAATCACGCATTTAAATGATGAATATGGAGTCAAGAAAGCAGGTACTTCGACTAAGCATGTAGCACAAATTGCAAATAAGAGATACGACAGGTAGACATGTGCAATTAGGCTAAACATGATGACTACATGTGCTAAAATAACTCAGTTAAGGCATGAAAGGAAACTACTTAGCAAACAAATGGAATTTCAACATTTAGCAGTGTACGCACTCGTCACCTCGCGTGCACGGCACTAACATATCATAAATTGTCACAACAGTACCAAATTCTAAGGAGGTTTCCCCTACACAAGGTTAGACAAGTCACTTACCTCAAACCACGCTCAATCAGTCAATAACAAGGCCTTTCCCTCAATTTTCCGACTTCGGACGGCTCAAATCTAGCCAAAGACAGTTACATACTATAAATATAACTATAAGAAGCTCATCTAAATAATAAAATTACGAATTTCGCAAAGAATTGGAAAATTGCCCCAAAAAAGACGACCAGGGCCCACGTCTCGGAACCCGACAAAAATTAAAAAACCGAACACCCATTCGATATCGAGTCCATCTATATAAGAATTATCCAAATCCGACCTCATTTGGCCTTTCAAACCCAAAAATTTGATCTAAGAACTTTCACCATTTTCCCCCAAAATTTCCAACTCCAATCACTAATTTAATAATAGAAACAACGATGGATTCATGTAATACAACTAGAACTGAGTTAGAACCACGCACCCCAATAAATTCCTTGAAATTCCAATCAAGAATCGCCCAAATCAGAGGTCTCTAGCACAAAATATGAAAAAATGGGTTCAAACCCTCGTTTTTTAAAATTAGTACTGCTACCTAGTTAATCCTTCGTCGCGGACGCGGAAATTGCCTCGCGTTCGCTAAGCATAAAAAATGATCCAGCCCAAATTCCCTTCATCGTGAACGCAGAGTGAGCCTCGCGTTTGCGATGCACAAAAGTGCACCACTACTAGGTCGTTACATCCTCCCTTTCTTAAAACAAACATTCATCCTCGAACGAGTATAGAGACATACCTGGAGTTGTAAAAAGATGAGGATAACGGCTTCGCATATCATCCTCGATCTTCCAAGTCGCCTCCTCGACTGGCTAACGCCTCCACTGAACCTTCACTGAAGTAATGTTCTTCGACCTCAATTTCCGAACCTGCCTGTCCAAAATGGCCACCGGCTCTTCAACATAAGACAAATCCTTCTCCAATTGGACTGAACTGAAGTCTAACACATGACACGGATCGTCGTGATACTTTCGGAGCATAGAAACATGGAATACTGGATGAATTACAGTTAAACTTGGCGGTAGTGCAAGTTTTTATGCCACCTCTCCAACCCTCTCAAGAATTTCAAAAGGCCTGATATACCTAGGGCTCAACCTGCACCTTCATTGGAGAAACGCGGAGCAAGACATGCTTCCCAACCATGAATGCAACATCACGAACCTTCCTATATGCATAACTGTTCTATCTGATTAGGCTATACGATGTCAATCCTGAATCAATTTAACCTTTTCCGAAGCATCCTGAACCATGTCCGTACCCAATAGCCTAGCCTCGCCCAGCTCAAACAAACCCACTGGAGGCCGACACCGTCTACCATACAAAGCCTCATATGGGGCCATCTGAATGCTCGACTAATAGTTGTTGGCAAACTCCGCAAGTGGCAAGAACTGATCGCAAGAACCCCCCAACTCCATCACACATGCACGGAGCATATCCTCCAACATCTGAATAGTGCGCTCAAACTATCCGTCCATCCCAGGGTGAAATTTTGTGCTCAACTCAACCCAAGTACCTGGATCATGCTGTGCGTCCCTCCAGAACCGCGATGTAAACTGCGTACCCCGATCAGAGATGATGGTTACCGGCACGCCATGAAGCCTGACAATCTCGCGAATATAAACTCGAGCCAGCTACTTAGAAGAATAAGTAGTCATCAGTGGAATAAAATGAGTTGACTTGGTCAACATCCACAATCACACAAACTCCATTGAACTTCCTCTAAGTCCGTGGGATCCTAACAACAAAATTCATAGTGAAGCAATCCATCTGGCCGCTGATGCTCATACTTCACATGCTGACATTTTAGGCACCGAGCTACATACTCCACTTTGTCCGTCTTCATCCTTATCCACCAACAATGTTGCCTCAAGTCCTGATACATCTTCACGGCACCGAGATGAATGGAGTATTGCGAACTGTGAGCCACCTAGAGAATAAATTCACGCAACCCATCTACATTAGGAACATATAGACTGCTCTACATCCTCAATGCACCTTCATCTCCAATAGTGAACTCCTTGGCATCACCATACTGAACCGCATCCTTAAGGACAAGCAGATGGGGGTCATCATATTGACGCTCCCTGATACGATCATAAAGAGAAGATAGAGAAACTACATAAAGCCAAAACTCGGCTCGGCTCAAAAACATCAAATGTAACGAACTGGTTGACCAAGGTATGAACATCCAATGCAAATGGCCTCTCTGATGCTGGTAGATATGCTAGGCTGCCCAAACTTTCTGCCCTATGAATGGTGATATCATAGTCATTAAGCAACTCTAGCCACCTCCGCTGACGCAAGTTAAGATCTTTCTGTCTGAACAGAGGCTGCACACTCCGGTGATCAGTGTAGATCTCACAAGAGACACCGTACAAATAGTGCCGCCAAATCTTCAAGGCATGAATGATAGCTGCTAACTCAAGGTCATGGACATGATAGTTCTTCTCATGAACTTTCAGCCCTCTAGACGCATAGGAAATCACCCTAACGTCCTACATCAACACCCCGCTGAGACCAATACGCGACGCATCATAATATACAGTATAAGGCCCCGAACTTGTAGGCAATACCAATACTAGGGTTGTAGCCAATGCAGTCTTCAGCTTTTGAAAGCTCTCCTCACACTCCTTTGTACACCTAAACGGAGCACCCTTCTGGGTCAATCTAGTCATAGGTTCTGCAATAGATAAGAAACCCACTACAAATCAACGGTAATACCCCGCCAACCCAAGAAAACTCCAGATCTCTGTAGTTGAGGACGATCTGGGCCAACTCCCAACTGCTTCTATCTTCTTTGCATCTACCTTGATCCCCTCACTTGATACTATATTTCCCAAAAATGCCACTGAATCTAGGTTGAACTCATACTTTGAAAATTTTGCATATAACTTCTTTTCTCTCAGGGTCTGAAGCATAGTCCTCCGGTGCTGCTTATGATCCTCCCAACTCAAGGAGTACACCAGAATGTCATAAATAAACACAATGACAAATGAGTCAAGATAGGGCCAGAATACACTGTGCATCAAGTGCATGAATGCAGTTGGGGCATTGGTCAGCCCAAATGACATCACTAGGAACCCGTAATGCCCATACCGAGTCCTGAAGGCAGTCTTTGGGATATCTGGCTCCCGAATCTTCAATTGATGATAGCCTGAATGTATATCAATCTTGGAGAACACTCTGGCACCCGGTAGCTGATCAAATAGGTCATCAACACGTGGCAATGGATACATGTTCTTCACTGTAACCTTGTTCAACTGGTGATAATCAATACACATGCACATAGAACCATCTTTCTTCGTCACAAACAAGACTGGAGCACCCCCAAGGTAACACGGTGGGAAGAATGAAGCCCTTATCAAGCAACTCCTGCAACTGCTCCTTTAACTCTTTCAACTCTGGTGGAGCCATGCAATATGGAGGAATAGAGATGGGCTGAGTGCCCGGTAATAAATCAATACCAAAGTCGATATCCTTGTCGGGCAGCATGCCGGAAGATCCGCCAGAAATACATCTGGATAATCCCTCACTACCAGAAATGACTTAACGGTAGGAGTATCAACACTGACATCTATCACATAAGCTAGATACGCATCACACACATTCTCAACCATCCGCTGAGCCTTTAGAAATGAAATAACCTGCTAGGATTATAATGTAAAGTACCTCTTGTCACGACCCATTTTCTAAACAAGCCGAGACCGGCACCCGATCACTAAACATGACCGAGTGAACCATCTGCGCTTATCAAATCTATTATAACTTCAAACTTTATATGCCACAAGGCAATGGTATAACCAAATACTTATAATTAATTTAAATATCTGAAATTAACCAACTCCAAAACATTATTCATAGTAACCAATGAAATACTGCTAAGTTATTATCAAAAACATCTTAATCTTAACCCACCGACTGTGTCTATGAAGCCTCTACTGATAAATTGACGCACTGCTCAGGACATGAGATTTCCTGGTCAAGTTGACACTTCTCTTTGCCAGAACACCATGATCCTTACCCAAAGCTCACCACAAGAGATCCTCGCATAAAACCACATCGCCTTAAGGCCCATAGGCCTCTGTATTCCCTCTTAAGCACCTCGGAAAAAAATAGCACAACTGAGATGCCCACTCTAAAGAGACCTTCTGAAGTCATTTCCTTCACCTTCCTGATACTGAAATGTAAACTCCATAAAGATATAGAAATACCATGAGTCTCGACACTATCCAATGTAAATCCCAAATTATAGCCATATACAAATCCAAAAAATTCTCAATCGCTACATATAACTCTGGAATCCAACTGGAATCCAGTAGAATATTCTTGAGAGTCCTCCACTCTGCTCAAATATCAATTGCACCGCCCAAATGGCCGAATGACTTGTGCCCCCCTTAGCACAATAACACCCAAAGAAGTAATCCACACCTCTAAGAAACCGAGTAAATTCCTACTCCATGCGCACTACATCTCTCACGAATAACAATCCAAATCATTCCATGATTCTCATATACCCATAAAGTGTAATACAACCCGTATCCATAAATTCCCTTACTCGAGTCATCCACGATCTCAACGTTTGCAGGTCATAACTGATTCACAAGTATACCTCAAACTAAAACCGATATAACACATAACTGTGCAATCAACTCGTCGATAGCAGACTCCCCCACTTGGATCAAAGCCATAGAATAAAACATGTGATAACTTACAATAACCATACCCCAATACTGCCATAATACCGTAGTGAGATTCAACTAAATCCTTCATAAAGCTCATGTAACATAAACCGTCTAATATCTCAAATCATCAACAAATCTCGCATTCATCCTCGTTACGGTTAGGTCAACTATTACAACCGATCCAACAAATCACACAAATATAACCCATTGGTAGAAAAGAAAGCCTCCACACAACATCACAAAATCACACATCTATAGATTACCTTGCAGGTTGTAGTCCACCTGCTTAGTCTCAAATTGAAATCTCTTTATACCCTTTCACATCCACAACTACTACGCAATCACTTAATCTTCCTGAGTCTGAACTCACCAACAAGGCATGAGAACCTAATTTGTTCCACAGTTAAACAACATGAAAGATCCTCCAATACACTCATAACTCGAGACTATACGTGTGAGGCCCCGTAAAATTTTTGGCTCAAAACCTAGTATCTTGTGGTGTCGACTCCGAATATGTGTTAGGAATGCGTAGAATGCTCGCCGCGGTTCGGACCCTTGGTGTTGATCTAAGCTTGTAAAAATTAAAAGAATCAATTTTTCCAGAAAATGCCATTATGCGATCAAGAATGCGGTCGCATATCTGGTATGCGGACCGCATTCCTACCGCATAGTGAAGCTGTGGTTTGGTGAAACTTGAGGTCAAGATGAGGTCCAAAATGCGACCGCATAATTGATATGCGGACCGCATTTCCACCACAGAGTGGATCAGAAGAGTTGTCAAAAGTAATGTTGAAAATACGGTCTATTATGCGATCGCATAACCAATATGTGGACCGCATAATCGTCGCATAAGTTCCTCAAGGATCTGTGAAGGTCAGTTCCGCGGCGCACAATGCGACCGCATAATAGGAATGCGGACCGCATTCCTGTCGCAGACCCAAACAGAATCATTAGAGTTTTGAGGGCAATTCTGCGGTCCAATCTGCGAACCGCATTTCAGTTCTGCGATCGCAGAATGCGACCGCAGATCTTGCTCGGGCTTCTATTTTCTAAATTTTATACCCGACCCCCTTTTTAATAAAACACCCCCAGCCCCTCATTTTTAACGATCTTCTGCACAAAATAAGAGAGAGGAAGAGAGGGTCTTGATAGAGAAAGTCATCTTCTCCAAAATTTGATTCTTCAAAACCATCCGGGCCGGGAAATTTCAAGCTTATCTTCATCCCCCTTTTCTTGCAGGTAACATCCCTAACCCTTTTCACTAAAATTCTGGTTTAAGCTAAGGGGGGGAGTCTCATGCATTGATCTTTGAAAATAGTGGTTGAACTCATACATGCATGTCATTCTATAACCTAAAACCTAGTGAGAGTAATTGGGTAGGAGTAAAAGATGGTGCAAAGATGGGTTGGTAACCTAAATAAGTTTGAGTAGAAATTGTGAACTTCTTTTCTAAGTCATATGCGTTAACTTGTGCACTAGATTGACATTTCTAGACCATTTGGTGAGTTGGAAATAGAAGTTAAAAGGGAACTCGGCTCCAGGTATGTATGGCTAACCTTGAACTTGTAAAATCGCCTTGTTTGGGTGTTTGAGTGCTTGGTATGTGATTTCTACGTGATTTGTTTGTGAAATTCCTGTGATTGGTATGGTTGAGTGATTGTGGTTGTGCCTTCGCTATATCGATGCAAGTAATCATAAATAAACCAAGTTGCGATTGTGAATGTGCTATGTGGTAAGAACTGTGAAACGAGTAATGGAAGGAAATGGGAATTGATGTGCTCGGAACAACCGTGGTAGTAACATAAGTGGTATTGATGGCTATGGAAGTTTATGTAAATTGTTGTTGTTGTTCCTTGAGGGTCATTGTTGTTGTTTCTTGAGGATTGTCGTTGTTATTCTTTGTGAATTGTTGTTGTTGTCGTGTTGTTTGTGAATTGTGATTGTTCGGTGGGATCGGGTTGCGCGCCGCAACACGAAGAAATAAGGTGTGGGTTGTGGTGATAAGGGTGGCCGAGGTAATAAGGTTGAAAAGCGATCGAAATCGCTATTGAAATAAACTATGAACAAATTGTGAAATTATTGATGTGAAAATGTGGAAGGGGAAACAGGAGAGATTGTAAACTTGTTGAATTGCTCTTTCTTTGTGGATTTGATTGTTATTTCCGTTACAATTACATGCTTGTTTATGGAGGAGAGATTGTATACCTGTTGGCTTAATTGTTCCCTCCTTGTGGATTTGATTGTCACTTTTATTACTGCTACTTACTTGCTTATGGTTCGAGTTACTTGGAGCAAAGTTTGTTCATACATACCAGTACAATTCAAATGTACTGACGTCCCTTTTGCCGGGGGCGCTACATTCGTGTTATGATTGTAGGTGGATCCGTAGCAGGTACTCCAGTCCACTGATCGTAGCTCCCCTTCGTCCTCCATCAGCTTTTGGTGAGCCCCTTTCCTCTCGGGGCCCTACGTGGCTCAGGCCGCTTGTTTCGGAGTCTTATTTTGATTTGGTGTAAGGTATAGCCGGAGCCTTGTTACCGGCAAATACTATATTATCCTGTTGTACTTTTAGAGGCTCCGTAGACAGTAGATGTGGGATTGAAACTTGTGTAGACCCGTGTTTTCATACATTGGTAACGAGTTGGTGATTTCATTACTATTGTGTAAGTATGTATGTGTTTTGTAAATTAAAAAGTGTTCTTAATTAATCATTTGGCAAATTCTTGGAATAATTGAGTAAGGAAAACATGGGGTAACATGTGGGTTAGGAAAGGTATCCAGGTTTGCTTGGCTGGGGCTACCCGGTCGGGCGCCGGTCATGTCCCTCGAATTTGGGGCGTGATAATACGTCACATCAAGACAAAAAACCAAGCACTCGTTAGTCCTGTTTACAACTTAAGCAAACACTTTTCATTACATTCAATCTTCTGAACACATATTGTAGTCATGTTATACTCATCATACAGCCATCCAACCACTCATCGAGCAACAATTTCCACTAATAGGGACACTACCAGACTTATAAATCCAAAAGCACATGCTCACACAGTTGAAATCCTTGTGCTCAAGTTACAGTCAAACCCTCCCTCAAGTCCTCCAGACTGGCCCACCATCAACACATAGAAAACACATCCCGCACCATCCATGTAATCACAAGTCGTCGACGTACAACTGATACTGAGCGCTCACATGCGCATGCGAATGCGTGGAAGGAATTCAAAGAGTTATATTCCAAGATGAATCAATTTCGCATGATAAGGAAAAAAAGATGGGAAATTATCCTAAATGTCTTGTAGCCTCTCGAAGATAGTGTTACACCCATGGTTTTCGTACTTAGAGTGCATCGTAAGTAATTTGATGTAAGCTCAGAAATGAAATCATCTTTGAAAAAAATCATAAAGTAAGTTAATCATGTTACCGTGGAAGTTAATAATATTTAAGATCATGAATAACAAGTACCAAGACGGTTGGAAGGCTTAGAAGCTAAACGAATTGAAGAAGATAAGTTTTGTCGAAAGTCGACAAGTTTGGTGTTACACCCAGTGCGTTCTAAGGTGACGTATAATGAATATGAGACTTGTTAATCATGATTGAATGAGTGTAAAGTAATAATATATATATATATATATATATATAAATATATATATATATATATATATATATGATGTTTGGGCATAAAATATAAAGTTTGGGAAAAATTGGATTTAACTTACGGAAAAATCGAGTTAAGATTTGCCTTGTAACGAGCCATTTTGAGAAATTAAACTCGTAAGCTTTATGATGTCATTTTGGGACATATATCATAGAAAAATGAAGGTCATGGAACCTAGTTTCCAACGGTCCAAACCATTTATTCATACGACATCGGGGTAGAGAAATATGGATTTTTAAAGTAAGGGTCACCAAGTCACGTTGCCGCACTTCGGAGAAACTGGCAGGTTCATAGGACAAGTTGCGACACAGTTTTCTCCCGATATATTGAGAGTTACACAGAGATCTTTATATGGAATTAAAGCTCTATGTGTGTAGTTTCTAACTCTACAACCGTTTGTCAATACGATATCGGAGTAGAGAGATACAAGTGTCCGAAGTGGTACTGCTCAAGCTGCCAAGCAGGCAGCTTACCCACCTGCTTGGAGAATTGAGGCGGTGGGCTTATAAGTTGTTTTTATACATTATATTTCGTCAATATCCAGAGATCAATTACTGCAAAAGACTCTCAAACTCTCAAAGAACTTGTCCAAGGTTCCAAGAACTAAACTCAAGAGAAATCATCTCAAATCCTCATCAAAGGTGTTAAAGACTACAAGAGAATACTTCTATGATGTTGTGGTGTGATTGAGGGCTATTGTGATCTAAGTTGGGATGGGGTTTTGACTTGTAGATGCTGTTCAAGGTATTTATAACATATTCTTGATTGTTCCTAAGGTTAATCTTGTGTTTGTTGTGTTGTTTGAGTGAAAAACCATAAGATGCACTTGAAGGAACATGGGATACGGTTGTCTTTTTGGTTGGACTGTTTTGTGGTTAAAAATATGATTTGTGGTGGCTGATAATTGTGAGAAATAATTTGCTAATGTTTTGTCTGCTTTTGTTAAGCTTTCCTAGGTGTTAATTAAGCTGATTGAAGAAGAAAAGATGAAAAACAAGTGATTGACGACAAAAATTAAGGTGCGAGACGTATGGGGCTGTTTTGGAAGGCATTTTGTGGAGGTTTTAAACTAGAAATAATATGGTAAATGTAAGTATGATGCTCTGAAGGTTATAAACTAATTTGTGGAATAATATTTGGATTCACTTTATATCTTGTTATGATTAAAAGAAACGAGCTTGCCGCTCAATATGATTGTTAAGATCATCGGAGAAACTCATATTGGATTATATTGTTGTTGTTGGTGGTGTTGGTTACTGTTGTTGATGGACCTTAGTCGTCTTTTGGATGAATTAAAAATAGGGGAGTTGCTCCCCGATTTTCCTTAAGTCATGCGACTAGCCAAATACGATGGCACGACATTATATGTTAACGGCAATATCATTTCACTTGTTGTAGATGCAAGAAGTTGTGTTGAGCTTGGTTGAGTAATAAGGAAGAGATCATACAGGTATGTTAAGGCTATCCCTTCTTTCTTTTTGGCATGATCTATACGACACGAACAAAACGAGCAAATGCACAACTTCCATAAATGACTCTATTCATAGAAATACTAGAGATGCTTATGTTCTTGATTCTCCATGTGTCATATTATTCTATAATCTATTCATGGGTCTCAAAAATACGTAAGTTGGTAAAGTTTATTTCGTGATATTAATCAGAGGCATAATGATCGACGTACCGAGAGATTTTACTAACGTATTTCATATGCATTTCATGCATTTATACATCCACATTGACCCATGACCAGATGGCGTTATATACGCGTATATATATGTATATGGGATATGGGAAAGGTTATGGCATTATATACGCACCACCACCTTATCAGCTGGTATACGTTGATGATTTTTCCCACAGTGGCCGAGATGATATGATGGGATGCCCTCAGAGGCTTGATGATGTTATGATCACATGTACCTATGCACGACATGACATTCATATGCATATGCATGACACTATAAGTATTTCATGATTTACAGAGTTATCGAGACTTACAGGTTGAGTCACTTACTCAATATTTCATCCATGTCTTTTATGTACTTATTTATGTTCCTTACATACTCAGTACATTATTCATACTGACGTCCCTTCTGCCTGGGGACGGTGCGTTTCTTGCCCGCAGGTCCCCTAAGTAGGCTATCAGCTCAGCGGAAGATGTTGGCTCCATTTGCTCCGACGTTGCTTGTTTGGTCAGTATGATTTAGACGCGTATTGTTTGGTATGGTGGGGCCCTGTCTTGACCTTTATGATAAGTATATACTCTTAGAGGCTTGTAGACAGATGTCATGTATACGGATACTTGTATGGCCTTGTCGGCCTATGTTTCGAGTATATAAAGAATCATGACGGCCTTATAGGACCGTACTTCATATGTATAAGTTTGTATTCCCTCATGCTTTACTCCAGTTCATTTACCTATGATAGAATGATATGAAAGATACGTTATGTTGGTACTCGGTTGAGTAAGGTACTGGGTGCCTGTCGTGGCCCATCGATTTGGATCGTGACAAAAGTGGTATCATAGCAGTTCTGTCATATGGAGTCTACAAGCCGTGTCTAGTAGAGTCTTGTTTATGGGTGTGTTGTGCACCACACTTATAAGCAGGAGGCTACAGGACATTTAGGATTGTCACTCTTTCTTCTTACTCTAGATCGTTTGGTAGAGTTCAGTTGTAAGAACTCAATTTCCTAAACCCTATCTTATTCATAATACAACGATGCCTACATTTAGAAAGACGGTTGGTAAGGGATTGCACGTAGTTATGGAAGAGTTGAGTCAGAGGAACTTGATTCTGCATGATGCTTATAATGAGTAAATGTAAGGTCTTCAGCAAATCATGTGTGTACTAAGACATGTAAGCTTCTTGTGGAGGAGTCCTAAGGAATGAATATTTATCCACCCATATGGTGAAAAGCAACGAGAGAATTAGAAGGTTCAAGTTTCAACAAGTAAAAGAAGCAAGGTGAAGAAGGGTACAAGGTACCCAGTTAGTAAAGATGAACATTATCTACAATTCAAGAAGAGAGATATAAGCATTTTGAGTTACCTTCAACAGTAACAGAGGTATGTACAATTGGCCACATTAATCTTAGTTATGCCCTATGGGAGCTAACATATATGGTTTAAGAGAAGGACAGGGTATCAGGACCCGGTTAGGGTTAGAGTAACCCAAAATGATGGATGGATTGTTTGCATTAGTTGACATTTCCAAAGGATATAGCAAATGTGCTAATAGATCTCCTTGTGAGACACACAGATGGTGCACTCTAGAATAGTACAGCTAGATATGAGTACTACAAAGATAGGTACTGGAAGCCTTGAAGGGTCATCGATGATGTGAGAAGACACCAAAGATGAAGAGGTAAAACATCTATAGGTAGATCGTCGTAGCGCTAAATCTTAGTACTCCCCTAAAGGAGGGAATATTGAATGATGTGGCATTAAGTCAGAATTAAGTGGTTTTAGTAATTTTGGAATGGTGAAGGAAGAATGCGATAAAAAAATGAGAAAAGGGATGAGATTGCACTTATCCAAATCCTACTGATATGCTACGATTCCAGAACATTATGCAAACGCGACGTCAAGGAGAGGAAGTAAGGGTTCCTGCCCGGGATGTTATTGATAAATAAGGGGCCAGTGCGAGATGTAAGTTAAGATAAAGGAAATTATCCAAGAAAGATTACGCAGAATATTGATATGAGAATGGACCAACGAGTAGTTAGCAACTGATTCAGGAAGAGCCTAGTTACGGCTAAACAAGGGGATATAGACAAATCAATAGATCGTGCAAGATAAACATAGTAAATCTCAACATGGGGAATTCAGTCTCGCCGATATGACATCGTAACCTTGAGAAATATTAAGATAGGAGTTGGGGTAGTCAAAGGTACCATATGAGTGTTATGGAGATAAAAGAGAGTGCCATTGGGAAGACAATCAAAATATCATCTTAGAAGCTACCTTACGAGCAAAAAGGCATGAACGTAAGTAAGTAAGGATAATGACAATTAAGATAGAACATCAAAAATTCCGCCTAGTAAATGATGTAATAAGCTCGCAGCCTTGCAAGAATCAGAGGGTCCTCACTAAGTACTACAATAAAAGACTAGCTAAGGAAATAAGGAAGAAGGCTTCAACCTAAGCATAGTGACCTAAAGAGGAAATGGTCTTGTAACAACAGTCTCACTACAACATTGCATGCACTCTATAAGAAAGTAGGATTCGAGATCATGTGAGTTACACAGAAATTCCGTCATGCGTGGGAACTAAGAAAAGCTAAGTATGTACGGTACAAGGGGGCAGAAAGACTAGGAAAAGTAATAGCCTACGTTTGAAGAAAGCTGAGAAGAAACGAAAAGAATTATTCGAACAATGATCCAGAAGTAGTTACCTTATGAACGCACTTAAGATTTCGGAGTATTATCCATGCAACATATATGTTGACAATCATACGGCCTAGAAAAGTCCGGTATAAGTTAAAAGAAAAGAAAAAAATTGAGTCCAGATCATAAACAAAGGATTGAATTGTTAGATGATGGTGTCACGGGTATTCCATAGCGTCCATGAAAGGCTAAAGTAATAACTAATACCATGGTCCGTAGACTGGAAGATGGCTTAAGACTACATAAAGGTTGATCAAAAGGAAGAGGAAACTAAAGAGTTACATCAACCAAGTAAATCAGGAGTCTGATTATTGGACCTAGAAAATTATAGAAATCGTGATTGAGAACATTGCAAGATCACCCTTAATATCAGAGGTACAAGAGAGATAGTACGACAACCAGATTATATAAAGGCTCTACAAGAAAGCCAGTTAGAGGAGTACCAGCCTCATAAGAAGTTAGTATGAAGCTCCCACCGGATTGTGTATGCACCAAGGGGTAAGTATTACGATAGAGCTTCAAGTTGTGGATGTAAATCATACCTATGTAGAAGGGAAGTTATGAAAGGAATATAAGACGTGATGCGAGATTTTAAAGCAAGTAAGGTAAAGGTGAACAACGTATGAGACACTCAAGTGCAGAAGGTTGTGAATAGTCCTTACTTCGGATAGAAGGCTAGAAGCATTGGGATTCAGTATCCAGGAAAGATAGTGGTGGCATGCCTTCCAGCCTATGGGTTCTAGGTATCGGGAAGCCTGGTTAAGAGAGTAAAGAAGAGTTAGAGACGATGTGATATCTCGCTTGATGATCCAGAATAACACAAGGAAATCTATGGTGCAAGCAAGTTGAAGGAAGGTTGCGAGTAGTATAAATAGACATGTATAGGTCGCAAGCTAAAGTATGGTGAAGCGATAGGTTTTAGGAAGACATGAGCAAGGACCAGAAAGGGCGAGTAAGAAGGTGACCAGAAATGGATAAGTCCTCGGAATGAAGCGCAGGAAAACAAAAGAGTTGGTGGTTTCTGTAAGTTATAGAAAGCTCAGTATAGCCTGAAAGAACTCAAAGGAGTCTAAGACTAGTAGCATTTAGAAGAGATGGAATGCTGCCCTTGTAATTGAATGAGGATGTAGTTGTGATAAATAAGGGATGACGTTTGGGCCTTTAATTGAGTAATTATTTCGAAAAAAGGGAGATTTCATGAATTGTACAAGTTTGACGCACCCACGTAAGGTAAATCACATTGGATGCTATGAAAAATGGTTATGGAAATTACTCCAGATGTTCCTCGATGCAACATGGGCTATAGTGATTACATAAGAAGTTTCAAGTTATCTATGGTAAATTGTAGATCAATATTGAGGTGAATCAACAATGAATGGACAAAAGTCACAAAGTATAAGATGAGATTAGGCCGTCGTTCTTAAGATGAACAGTAATGAGTAAGCATTAAAGGACTTAGATATTATGCATATAGGATACGCAACGAGAATAATCTGGACTTTGGTGGCAGGCCTCAGTAATTACAATATGACCTACCTAGATGCGGTAAAGTCATATGGATGGATAACCGGGTCCATGAAGTAAGGTATAGCAATATTCGTAGGTTCGTCAAAGTACTGAGTGAAGAACTTCACTATACATATAGATGCCCAGAGGGACATCTTGTCAAGCTCTATATATGTTTACAAGGTGAGGCCTAGAGATTGGTTAAAAACTTGAGGAAAAAGCTGGAGGGAAGAGTCGTATAGGTGCACATACAAGGAAAAAGGTGGTACGGGTTGCATGATGAAAGATTCCGACTACAATTCGTGGTGTGAGAAAGAGGCCTAAAGGAGGAATGCCCTGGCCTTTAGATTTGTTCACAAAGCAATTGGCTAGATGCCAAGGACAATATTTATATATTCGTAAGAGCTATGGGGTATGAGACTGATAAGCGCATCGGTCAACATTCAAGGACGAATGTTCCAAAGGGGGCAATGATGTTACACCCCATATTTTCGTACTTAAGAGTACGTCGTGAGTCAATTGATGTAAGCTCAGAAATGAAATCATCTTTGAAAAAAATTTATAAAGTAAGTTAATCATGTTACCGTGGAAGTTAATAATATTTAAGATCGTGAATAACAAGTACCAAGAAGGTTGGAAGGCTTAGAAGCTAAACGAATTTAAGAAGATAAGTTTTGTCGAAAGTCGACAAGTTTTGTGTTACACCCAGTGCGTTCTAAGGTGACGTATAATGAATATGAGACTTGTTAATCATGATTGAATGAGTGTAAAGTAATAATATATATATGATGTTTGGACATAAAATATAAAGTTTGGGAAAAATTGGATTTAACTTACGGAAAAATCGAGTTAAGATTTGCCTTGTAACGAGCCGTTTTGAGAAATTAAACTCGTAAGCTTTATGATGTCATTTTGGGACATATATCATAGAAAAATGAAGGTCTTGGTACCTAGTTTCCAACGGTCCAAACCATTTATTCATACGACATCGGGGTAGAGAAATATGGATTTTTAAAGTAAGGGTCACCAAGTCACGTTGCCGCACTTCGGAGAAACTGGCAGGTTTATAGGACAAGTTGCGACGCAGTTTTCTCCCAATATATTGAGAGTTACACGGAAATCTTTTTATGGAATTAAAGCTCTATGGCTTAGTTTCTAACGCTGCAACCGTTTGTCAATACGATATTAGAGTAGAGAGATACAAGTGTCCGAAGTGGTACTGCTCAAGCTGCCAAGCAGGCAGCTTACCCACCTGCATGGAGAATTGAGGCGGTGGGCTTATAAGTTGTTTTTATCCATTATATTTTGTCAATATCCAGAAATCAATTACTGCACAACACTCTCAAACTCTCAAAGAACTTGTCCAAGGTTCCAAGAACTAAACTCAAGAGAAATCAACTAAATCCTCATCAAAGGTAATAAAGACTACAAGAGAATACATCTATGATGTTGTGGTGTGATTGAGGGCTATTGTGAGCTAAGTTGGGATGGTGTTTTGAGTTGTAGCTGTTCTCCAAGGTATGTATAACATATTCTTGATTGTACCTAAGGTTAATCTTGTGTTTGTTGTGTTGTTTGAGTGAAAAACCATAAGATGCACTTGAAGGAACATGGGATACGGTTGTCTTTTTGGTTAGACAGTTTTGTGGTTGAAAATATGGTTTCTGGTGGCTGAAAATTATGAGAAATAATTTGATAATTTAGTGTCTGCTGATGTTAAGCTTTCCTAGGTGTTAATTAAGTTGATTGAAGAAGAAAAGATAAAAAACCAGTGATTGACGATAAAAATTAAGGTGCTAGTCGTATGGGGCTTTTTGGAAGGCATTTTGTGGAGGTTTTAAACTAGAAACAATATGGTACATATAAGTATGATGCTATGAAGGTTATAGACTAATTTATGGAATAAGAGTTGGATTCAATTTATATCTTGTTATGAGTAAAAGAAACGAGCTTGCCGCTCAATATGATTGTTAAGATAATCGGAGAAACTCATATTGGATTATATTGTTGTTGTTGGTGGTGTTGGTTATAGTTGTTGTTGTTGTGTTATTGACGACCCTTAGTGGTCTTTGGGATGTATTAAAAATAGGGAGTTGCTGCCCGATTTTCCTTAAGTCATGCGACTAGCCAAGTACGATGTTACGACATTATATGTGAACGGCAATATCATTTCACTTGTTGTAGATGCAAGAAGTTGTGTTGAGCTTGGTTGAGTAATAAGGAAGAGATCATACAAGTATGTTAAGGCTATCCCTTCTTTCATTTTGAAATGATCTATACGACACGAATGAAACGAGCAAATGCACAACGTCCATAAATGACTCTATTCATAGAAATACTGGAGATGCTTATGTTCTTGACTCTCCATGTGTCATATTATTCTATCATCTGTTCATGGGTCTCAAAAATATGTAAGTTGGTAAAGTTTATTTCATGATATTAATCAGAGGCATAATGGTCGACGTACCGAGAGATTTTATTAACGTATTTCATATGCATTTCATGCATTTATACATGCACATTGACCCATGACCAGATGGCGTTATATATGCGTGTGTGTGTGTGTGTATATATATATATATATATATATATATATATATATATATATATATATATATATATATATATATATATATATATTTATGGCGTTATATACGCACCATCACCTGATCAGCTGGCATACGTTGATGATTTTGCCCTCAGTGACCAATATTAGGGATTTTTCTTGTTTTGCTCATGTTTTGACTATTTTTGTTTCTTTTTGGTGGATTGTGGTAGAATCATATCCCCTATCAATGAAGTTTACTGTTTCTGCTCTTGTTGACTGTTTATATTTCCTTGATAGTTTGAATATGCTTGGTGATTACTGATGATTAATCCATGATTGCACTTGCAGTTGCTCCAGTGGCCATGAGTAATTGTTAAAATTCTGGGAATCACAGTGTGGTTATGCAACTTTTTGATGATGCCAAAAGGCGAAGAGATATTGTGCTTTATATTCTGAATAAGTGATGTTTGTAACCTAATGAACCTGGTCCTTGATAATAAGTAAAAAAATTCTAACTTTGCATTGATGAATAAGATGAGTTCTGACAGGGCCTAAGTAAGTGAAAGCACAGAGTTTGTCATCATCAAAAAGGGGAAATTTGTTAGCCCAAGTAAAGGTGAGTTTTGAAGACTGACAAAGGAACTCATACATGGACCAGGTCCATCCTAGTGAGGCACAGATATGGTCAGCTCAAGCATGTGAGATGCACGTGAAGGAGATAAACCTAACTTACCAGAAGTGATATCTCCTGATCATGATCGAAAAGGTTGCATATTGGATAAGGAGAAAGACTCCTTACACAAAGAGAACACTGTTTAAGAGACGAATAGAGTTAGAGGATGAGTTCAACTAGAACTCTTCCACCATGGAAGAGTAGCATCAGAATTCTAGTGAATCTCTAATTACTAACTCCATAAATATCAGTGTTGTTCTCTTTTACAGGAAACGCATATAAGCAGAAGTAAAACGTAAATTGAGAGCAAAATAGCAAGGCAATTTCGCAAGTAATTTGTGTATGATTCAAGCGTGCAAACCTGAAGCTACTTGAACCAGATAGAAGAACCAGTTCCAAGTGTCTGTCTTTTATTCTAGTTCAATTATAGTAGGTGGTTTTCATATTGTACCTTTCAGCTTATCTAGAAGCAATTGTATTAGGTACGCGGAGTTTTCAAGTTAGAGTTAACTTGACGTTGTCGCAACAGTTGAGGCTGTGTGCTACAACGGGATTAGAGTTAATCCTAGGTTTACAAAAGAGTTTTTGTAAATGCAGTTTTTGGCTCAATGATTTTAGTGGAGAGTTTGGGAAAATCCTACTGGAAAGTAGGTCGTGGTTTTTTCATCTTTTGAGCCAGGTGTTTTCCACGAAAAATCTGTGTTCTTTAATTTCTGTACTTATTATTCCGTAACAGTAGTGGTTGGAACACATAGAAGAACCAGGTCCTTCTATAATCAAGTTAAGCAAAAAATTGGGTACCACACAAATCACCCCCCCCCCCCCTTTGTGTGGTATTGAAGTATAAAACATCAATTGTGAACATGCCTTATCTAATGACTCAACTTCAATGGGTGATATTAGCATCATGTGCTCATTCCCTTGGAGAAGAGTTATTGATAAGCACAAGCATGTTACTCATGGAGAAGACGGGACAGCTTAGCTTCTTCGATGCAACTCTGCCCATACAAGTTGTAACATACAAAAGAGGATCATGGAATGAGAAGCACAACAGCTGGATGATACCAGCTACAGCTAAGTCCATCAACACACAACACTGGGGGATTATGTTCGGGGATTTTCAATATAGTACCTGTCACTCAAGCTACAAATTAGGGGCAAACATGAAGGCAATTACAAGAGAAGACTGCCCAGAAACTACAATCAGCTAACTGATACTCAACTGAGAAGGCTAGTGAATGCAGACAAACTTCAATATCCAAACTTGACAATCAAGGCAGCAAGGAAGTAGTAGTGATGGAGGAAAGAGGTCTAAGGGAGATGGAAAAAGACCTGGGCAGCAAGATGGATCACCAATCTCAAATCCTTATGGAGGAGAGGTTGGTGATTAATTTTTTTACTAACGTTGGGTTCTTTTTTGCAGGGAAGGATACTGTCTTCATGCCTCACCATGTGATTGAACTTTTATGGGTGGTATTAGCACTACGTGCTCACTCTCATGAAGGAATATCACTGGTGAGCACAAGCATGGAACCGAGGAGAAAAATGAGCATACTCTGTCCCAACAGTGCTATTTTGGTAGAAGGCCATATGTTGGGAACATACACATTTACTAATGCTCACCTCTGTCTGGATGTACAACTTAAAGGAAGGACACAACTGAAGACCACAGGCAGCAGAATACCTCCCAGAACAAGTCCAGCTGAAGGAATTACACACAGAAGACGGACACTGCCCAGAATTTTATTAGTATCAGTCACGAGAGGCAAGTGTCTTTGGCTTTCATTTTGGGAAAAATAGATGCATTGTTGAGTAAAAACCCAATGCACTCCGATAATAACACTCCAAATTGGAAGCCAAGCAAAGGAATCAACTGAAAATAGATGGAAACCAGCCAAAACTGTGCATGCTCACCTATATGCAATGGCTTAGGACAAGACATTTGGACAATTTTGAGGGAACAATGGAGCTAAGATGGAACATATACCAGGTACACATGGAATATAGGATAACTGAGGATGAAATCTGTACATGGAACATATGGAATCAAGCAACAAATAGTCAAGTTCGTTCAAAGAGGGAAAGTGCAGCAGCTTATCTTGGGCGAGTAATAGGGAACATTAGGAGTTTTTTCTGGAACATCTTTACAATGTACTACACTAGTACATTACTCCAGAAAGACTCCCATAGAATGACAAGGTTAACAAGGGCACAACCCAAACAAGGGCATCACTTCCCAGCATGAGCATGTGCGATAACATCATGCAGCCAGATTCGCAAAATGCTGGGTTGGAGTCATGATTCAATGGTTTGCTGGGCAGTGTTTTTTCTACATATGGATGATGCATATTCAAAGGAATGATTTGGTTACTGATTTTATCAACATGAAGATGGGCTATAATGGAAAATTTGTTGAATATGGCTACTACTATAATAGGCTAGTTTTTATATGCTTTTTGTGTCTTTATATATTTTCTAGATCAAATTGTAATACTAATATAAGGCCTCACAAATTGGTAGTAGGATATATGTAGTAGTCATCTCTTATGGTCTTACTCCTTGTACGACACTGATATTTTCTCGCTATATGAAAGATAATATTGAAAAACAATGATCATGTCACAATTATTGAGATAATTATTCATGCATCTGCATAGTCAGATGCAGAAGGCATTTGATAGATAGCATACAGCCGAAAACAAAACGAACATCACCAGCGCTAACGATCATTTCAATGGCAAGCTCCAACTATGAATAGAAGCTTACATTTGGAAAATGTAGATGAGTCTCCCCCAAAGTCCAAAGTGCGTTCGCAAGGATAATACAGGAGACAACATGCTTAGTCGTCATTGTCACGACCCAAACCCCGCTCCGGTCGTAATGGCGCCACTCGTGAAGACAAGGCCAGCCAACCAACCCTATATGCCTTTTTAATAAAAAATGATAACATGGATAAACAATTTTAAAGATGATTCAATAATATTACTTGGCGGAAGTACAACCAAACACGGCCCAAATCGGGGTGTCACAAGTCACGAGCATCTAGAGTAGTCTAAATACAACTACAAGGCCAGTAATATACAGAATAGAATTTAGAATCTAAGGAAGAAATCCGGTGCCGCCAACGCTGGCGGTCACCTTACTCAGCTACGATAGCAAAATCTTCAACCAGCTCAAAACCCGCTGCCGGGTGAACAAATATCTGCATCTGCACGCGAGGTGCAGAGAGTAAAGTGAGTACTCCAACTCAGTGAGTAATAAAGTAAATAATAACTGAGCAGCAAGAAATCACATAAAGCAACCAACATGCTGTATAGAAGCCGGGTACAATTTTCTGAGAAAACAATGAAATCTGTGAAATCTTTAGAAATACCTTGGCTCAGTTCAAATCTCTCTTGAAAGTGATCTTTTCAATAATTACGAAAACGATTTCAAAACAGTTAGTGCTAATAAGCACAGAAAATCCGTCCCTCGGGCACAAATACCACAGTATAACAGGTAAAAAGGCAAATAAGTATGCAAGATGAGCACATAAAAGTTCGCCCCTCGGGCAATATCTCAAACTGTACCAGCCCCTCGGGCTCCCTCTCTCAGATCACTCTCAGAACAGTATCATATAGTAACCGCTGCGGCGTGCAGCCCGATCCACATATCGCTGCGGCGTGCAGCCCGATCCATAGCACGTTGCGGCGTGCAGCCCGATCCATATGGGTACCCGCGCTCACTATGGGGGTGCAGACTCCGGAGGGGCTCCTACAGCCCAAGCGCTATATCACTACGGCGTGCAGTCCGATCCAATATATATATATATATATATATATATACACCGCTGCGGCGTGCAGCCCGATCCATATAAATATCGCTGCGGCGTGCAGCCCGATCCATACGTAACTCTCACATCCAGGCCCTCGGCCTCATATCACTCAGTGTATCCTCACATCTGTCCCTCGGCCACACTCAGTCAGAATATCATCACAAGCCCCTCGGGTATTAGTAAAACAGTAGTTCTCAGCCCAAATTATTATTCAAAAATATCATTTAAGGCTCAACTCTGAGAAAAAGTGGCTGAGTTGTAAAATAGTGGAGAAACAGTATGACTGAGTTCAAGTAATAAGTCAAAACAGTGAGGAAATAGTGAAAATAATCACCGAAGGATTCAAATAGTTGGCACGAAGCCCAAATATGGCGATCAGCCCAAACAACAGTGATAACAAATAAATTCCAGTCAAATACGCGGTAAATTCATCATTCGGGACGGACCAAGTCACAATCCCCAGCGGTGCTCTACCCCACGCCCACTATCCGGCGTGCAAGTCACCTCAATATAGCACTACGACGTGCAATCCGGGGTTTCAAACCCTCAGAATATCATTTACAATCATTACTCACCTCGAACCGGCGAAATCTCTAGCTCGCGACGCCTTTGCTCCTCAAATCGGCCTCCACGCGCGTCGAATCTATCCAAAATCAGAGCGAATACATCACAATAGGCTAAGGGAACATAACCCAATCGAAAAGACTCGAAAAATATCGAAAATCACGAAATTTGCAAAAACCCGAGCCCTGGGCCCACTTCTCGAAAACTCAGAAAACTAACATCACCGGATTCCTTATCTCGCCACGAGTTCATACATACCAAGAAATCTCAAATCCGAGCTCAAATGACCCATTAAATCCCAATTTGAAATATCAAAAACTCAAGCCCTAGTTCATCAACTTTAGGCTTAATTTCCATGAATTTCTAGGTAAATTTCACATAATAATTATGTTTTTAACTCATAAAACTTACCTCCAGTCAATCCCAGTCGAAACCCTCTTCAATTGCTCGCAAAAAGCTCTCAAGATATTCAACAATGGAGGAAAATAACTTAGGCTCGCGGATGAAATATCATTAAAACCCATTCTGCCCAGACCTCATTTCCGCTTCTGCGATTCCCTTACCACTTCTACGGTGGCCGCTTCTGCGGTACATCTCCTGCTTCTGCGAAATTAACAAAAATGCCCAGGACCGCTTCTGCGGTCGAATCCCGCTTTTGCGGACCCCGCTTATGCGGTCACTCATCTGCTCCTGCGGAACTCCTCTCAAGCATGCGGACCGCTTCTGCGGTCATATGTCCGCACCTGCGCATACCGCACCTGCGAAAATAATCCGCTTCTGCGGAAATCCTTCAATTGCCAACTTTCGCACCTGCGTCCCATACATCGCATCTGCGGAACCGCAGATGCGGAAATACCAGGTACCAGAAAACCAGCTATCTCATAAGTCTAAAATTCATCCTGATGACCATCTGAAATCACCCCGAGGTCCCCGGGACCTCAACCAAAAGTACCAACACATCTTAAAACATTATTCAAACTTGCTCCAATCATCAAAACACCTCCACTAACACCAAAATCATCAAATCACATCAATTCAGGCCTAAGTTCTTCAAAAACTTCCGAAAGACGCATTCGATCAAAAACCCAACTAAATCACCTCCGAATAACCTGAAATTTTGCACACACATCCAAAATCACCTAACGAAGCTACAGCAACTCTCGGAATCCCATGGAGACCCTCGGATCAAAATCTCATCTATCAATCGGAAATCGCCAAAATGCTAACTTCGCCAATTCAAGCCTAATTCTACACCGGACCTCCAAAATGAATTCTGATCACATTCCTAAGTCGCACATCATCCCCCGAAGATAACCGAATCACCGGAAATCGCATCCGAACCCTCTAACTCAATAGTCAACATCCGGTTGACTTTTTCCAAAACAAGCCTTCTTTAAAGAGACTAAGTGTCTCATTTTTTACCAAAACCAATCCAAATCAACTCTAACACACCAAATACTGATAATGAAACATGAAAAAGCATAAAAAATAGGGGAAACGGGGCGGTTACTCTTGAGACGACGGGTCGGGTCGTCACATCCTCCCCAACTTAAATAAACGCTCGTCCTCGAGCATAGCCTGAGTTGTCCTAAAAGCCAACCAATAGTTGAAATTTCACAATCCATCTAGTCCATAAACCATAGAACCACATTGCACTTTCCAAAATCACACACAAGATCAGAACCTCACATCTATACTCAGAATAAGCCCGAACCAGCTGTAATAACCCATACCTGCAACCTCAGGTGCAATCATATGATATTTTACATAACCCAAACACTCGAAGCGATAACTTCTATTCACAGCAGTTGCCCACAACACCCGAATACCGGTAGAAAACCTCTTATCAACTAAGGTCTTATTCCAACACTTTCATATACTGCCAACGATAAATGAAACACGCAATAAACTGTTACCATTTCTCAAATCAACCATTCATGAAGCCACTTCCCCTTTGACTAACACCACAGCAGATTCCGAGCCGAACCTCGATATTATCCTTCCAACAAGCTAAAATCAAATCCATCCGTATTCATTAGTGACCCCAATGATCACCTCAAATCCAACACACCACTCTGGTGATATGACACCTCAATACAGGCCTAAGACACAACTTGCATAATACGCGCACCAATAAGAAACGATCTGAATATACTCAAATCATGAAAAATGACTCAAACGAAAGAGTTGTACCTCAAGCTCACCAATACCATCACCACACAAGGCTGAGACCCCGTCTCACATCATAGAAATAGAACACCTGAATCTACCCCGAAAGGTCATATCTCCACGTAGCCTCGCTACAATGCGCGATCTCATCCAAACACTGTTACACATGAAACACCTCAAGCCATTATGCTCAAATTTCGACAGCCACGCACAATTTGATGTCTGGAGCCCAAGCAAATCATTACACCCATGGTGAAACAAATAACATATGCCGCGCAAGCCTGATAGAACATAACCGGTACGTCAATTACCGAGCAACTCCCAATTACTCTCCCGGCTCTACTTCCATTATGAAACCCCAATGGAACCGCACCATATGTGCCCATAACCAACAAATCATAACGTCTCGCAGCACAAAAGAAACTCATAGATCTCCCCAGATCACTAACAAGCTCACTAACGATCGAATCAACCTATCCTTCAACAAGAAAATTTGGGGCCAACCGAGCCGATTCAAGCTAGAATATGCATCCACATTGGCCTGCCAACGAACTCCTTATCAAGGAAGCCTGGGGCTGCTCCTTCCACTGCTACAACTCCTACCGGAGCCATACGATACGGTGCCCGGCACCAAATCAATATCGAAATCCACAACCTCGCCCGGCGACATGCCCGGCCACAAGAAACGCATCCGAAAAGTCCCTCAACACCGAAACTGAACTAATGGTAGGAACCTCTACGCTGACATCCATCCCGAAGGCCCAATTAAGAAAAGCAGTCCTCCCAAGCCATCCGCTGGTCTTTGGAATACAAACCACTCTGCTAGAACATAATCCGATGCACCTCGCCACTCAACCCGTGGCATTTTCCGGCATAGCCCATAGCGCAATAGTCTAGAATAACCCAACACTGAGACAACCAGTCTACACCCCCAACATCATATCCAAAATCTAACATACCAAGCAAAGAAAGATCCACTTGGGCCTCCAAATCCCAATAGCCGCTAAACGGTGCCGATACACACGATCCACAACCACTACACAGTCTGTACCTGAGAAATCCCAATCTCCAACTCTATATAGCACACGAATCACCATACCTGATCCCAAATTCTGCCGTATGAATACATATCACACCTCAAGTACCCAATCATTCCACGAAAGATATTCTAAAATTTCCCCTGTGCCATCAAACAAAATCAGATATCGGCAATCGACCTAACAAGAAAGCGCCACAATACTACCGAAGTATCATTAGTTAAGTCACATTACCCCTTTCCGAGACAATTACTCTCGTCAAATCACTTCCATTTAGCAGTACCATTTCCTTGATTATCTGAGGCTACCCGTTGCCTAGGAGTTTTATGAACTTCCTTTCAGAACTGAACTGAAACCTCGCACACGCCAATCTCGGTCCTCTACAACATACCGCATATACCATACCATCCAAAGATAACATGAGAACTTTTATCTCCCTTCCGCGCCGCAGACATCAACGCACTCAACTAGTCAAGAACTTCCATTGATCCCATCTAGAAGAAAAATCATTACACACTCCATGCTCCGTATGTCCATAGAAATATACATCTCCAAACCACGATGAAACCCAACAAGAATTCTCTCCCAATTCCATTTGCACAAGCTAAACTATCAGGACTGAATCCTTCTAACTAGACCAAGCTAAACAAGCTGTCAGAACTCAAGGGCTTTGCTGCAAAATACCTGTACGAACTCATTGCCTCGAACACGCGCAAAGAATTATCACATCCTTACCATACCGATTCGGTCTTCTNGAATAACCCATCACTGAGACAGCCAGTCTACACCCCAGCATCATATCCAAAATCTAACATATCAAGCAAAGAAAGATCCACTCAGGCCTCCAAATCCCAATAACTGCTAAATGGTGCCGATACACACGATCCACAACCACTGCATAGCCTGAACACGAGAAACTCCCCGGGTACTCCAAACTCCCATACTAGCACACCGAATCACCATACCCTGATCCCAAAATTCCACCGTATGAATACATATCACACCTCAAGTACCCAATCACTCCACGAAAGATTAATTCTCAAATTACCCCCTGTGCCATCAAACAAACTCAGATATCAGCACTCGATCTAACATCGAAAGCGCCGCAATACTACCGAAGTATCATCAATTTAATCACATTACCTTTTCCTGAGACGTATACTCTCGTCAAATCGCTTCCAATTAGCAGTATCATTTCCTTGATTATCTGAGGCTACCCGTTGCCTAGGAGTTTTATGAACTTCCTTTCAGAACTGAACTGAAACCTCGCACACGCCAATCTCGGTCCTCTACAACATACCGCATATACCATACCATCCAAGGATAACATGAGAACTTTTATCTCCCTTCCGCGCCGCAGACATCGACGCACTCAACTAGTCAAGAACTTCCATTGATCCCATCTAGAAGAAAAATCATTACACACTCCATGCTCCGTATGTCCATAGAAATATACATCTCCAAACCACGATGAAACCCAACAAGAATTCTCTCCCAATTCCATTTGCACAAGCTAAACTATCAGGACTGAATCCTTCTAACTAGACCAAGCTAAACAAGCTGTCAGAACTCAAGGGCTTTGCTGCAAAATACCTGTACGAACTCATTGCCTCGAACACGCGCAAAGAATTATCACATCCTTACCATACCGATTCGGTCTTCTATCAAGATACTCCACCCATCTAAATTTCCTTCTGTTCCATCATCAACTTGATATTTCCTCTTACTGTAGCACCACAATGCCTCACCCAGGCTTACCACACGAGACCCAAGCATGAACCACACTGTCTGAAATCCATAAGCCGCTGAATACTCTCCCTCGAATATTCCCAAAAACACCACATTCCGCAGCACTTTATTCTGAAGAACTTCCTGTGAATCTAAATCTGTTGCCTTTACTTTCCTGACACCGATGCATAGAATCCCATAATTAACATAGAAATACCACAAATCTGAACCTCTTCCAATGAAAACACGGTTTCTAACCACACATGCAACTTTAAGATACCCGCTTGTTCCCTGTAGACTCTTGAACGCATTAGAACCATTTTCGAAAGTCATTCTCTCTTATTCAAACTGCAAATCACCTGACCTGACGGACAGAACCACCCGTGCCTCATTGGCACTC
>NC_031991.1:2549672-2553257 GCF_001879085.1 Nicotiana attenuata | reverse complement strand
TATTATGGTCATCTGGTATCAGCAGTAGGAAAAACTTTCAACAAGGTCGTGAAAATGGGAAGTATGGTGGAAGAGGGTCTCAAATCTAACAAGATTATGAGCTATTCAGCAATCAAAGTAACTACTCAGGCGATTCAGAGCGGCACTGGAGGAGTATTGGGAAAGAAGAAGAAAGAAGAGGTTGCAGTAGTGGAATCGAGAGCTTGGTCCAGAGGTCCATCACCACATTATCACCAACCTCGCCCTCACCCCCAAACCTACCCACACACCCCATATGGCCCACCGCAGCACTATTACCCACCTCTTGTCCCCAATTTCTCTGTCCACCATGCCCAGACATACCCCCAACCTCCTACCCATGCACAATGGCGCGCACCCACCCCACAAAATACTTACTCAGCTCAAAACACATACCCACCCCCAAGAACCAACTGAAATCCCGCTGGAACCGGTTTTCGACCTAACCCTGCATTTAAGAATGATAGGCTGCAAAAGAAGAAGACTTTGACACCTTGGGTGAATCTTACACTAGCTTGTACCACAGATTGAGACAGTTGGGCATGCTGAGTCCGATTGAACCCAAATTGCCAAATCCTCCCCCAAGGAATCTGGACCACTCTGTGAGTTGTGAGTACTGCTCAGGTGCGCCGGGACATGACACAGAAAAATGTTGGCACTTGAAAACGGCCATCCAAGAGCTCATTGATACCCGCCGAATTGAAGTGCAAGCCCCAGAAACGCCTAACATCACCCAGAATCCATTACCAACCCATCACGAGACCCATATGATTGAGCTAGTCCAAAAGGGAGAGCATAAGAAGCCGTCACAAAATGTAATGATGATCAGGGCTAGTGAGGATAGATCAAATGAGAAACTAACAAATGGGAGAGCATTGATCAAGGTAGAATAAACAGTTAGCTAGCCAGTTGTAGTAATAAAGAAGGAGCTTTTGAACAGCGTTGCAGAAAAACAAGAACCAGCTAAAGTGGTAGTGTCGGGGGTAGCTGTCAAGCCCGTTGTGATTGTGAAAGGGGCTCGCACAGAGCCGGTTGTCATCAAGCCAGTGACTCAGCTACCAGTAATCAGTGAAAAGGCCGTCCCATGGAATTACGGTCGAGTGACAGTGATGTATCAGGGAAAGGAAGTTAAGGAAGAAGTGTGTGAAACCCATGGACTGACTCGCTCAGGAAGATGCTTTGCTCCTGACGAGCTGAGAAAGGCTAAACTCACCAAAGATAATCCAGTATCAGTAAAGAAAGCTGTAACTGAAGAAGAGGCAGAGGAATTCTTGAAGAAGATGAAGGCACAAGATTATTCCATTGTAGAACAATTGAGAAAGACCCCGGCGCAAATCTCTTTGCTATCATTATTGATCCACTCAGATGAGCACCGCCAGGCATTGAAGAAAATTTTGAATGAGGCCCATGTTCCTGATAAGATTTCTGTGAACCACTTAGAGAAAATAGCAAACAAGATTTTCGAGGTCAACAGGGTTACGTTTTCTGATGATGAGCTGCCTTTGGAAGGCACTGAACATAATAGAGCACTCTTCCTCACGGTGAAATGTGAAGACTCTGTAGTTACCCAAGTGCTAGTTGATAACGGGTCCAGTGCAAACATTTGCCCTCTCTCCACCCTGGAAAAGTTAAAGGTGGACAGTGAGAGCATCCACAAGAATAGTATTTGCGTGCGAGGATTTGATGGAGGAGGCAAGGACACAGTTGGGGATATAGTCTTGGAACTGACAATAGGTCCGGTTGAATTCACTATGGAGTTCCAGGTGCTCGACGTGGCTGTCTCTTACAATCTCCTGTTAGGCCGACCCTGGATCCATGCAGCAAAGGCAGTGCCATCTACTTTGCACCAGATGGTTAAATTCGAGTGGGACAGGCAAGAGATTGTGGTGCATGGGGAAGATAGTTCGTGTACTCTGGGTGGTGCCATTGTGCCTTTCATAGAAGCTGAGGATGACAAAGGTCCATGGGTTTATCAAGTATTTGATACGATATCGGTTGAAAATATCCCGGAAGGGAAGTGTATTCCTGTGCCAAAGGTAGCTGCTGCATCCATCATGGTTGCATCGGAAATGCTGAAGAACGGATTTGTACCTGGAAAGGGCTTGGGTGCTTTTTTACAAGGCATCGTACAGCCAATATCTCTTCCTGCAAACCTAGATACTTTTGGTTTAGGTTTCAAGCCCACTGCTGCAGACATAAGGCGAGCTAGAAAAATGAAAAAGAAAGCATGGACCCTTCCAAAACCTATTCCCCGCCTTTCCCGTTCCTTTGTCAGGCCTGGTACTAAGAATCGCCTAGCAACAACAATGCCCAGTGGTGTGGTTGATCCCGACAAGGAGCTGATCGTGAGGTTTGAAAAGCTGCTTGATGAGGTGAATGTATTGGAGGCCGGAGAAGGTCCAAGCAAGGCAGATGTTCAGCTCGTGGGGCCCCAGGCAAAGCTTAACAATTGGGAAGCAACTCCCCTTCCTACCCGGAGGGAGTCTTGGTAGTTAGTTTTGATTTCCTTTCAGTTTAATCTGGATTATTTCCAAGGTTGTAATTCGGATGCTATGTTCCGTCCGTTTGGATGAGTTAAACCTTGTTATCTTAAATATTAATGAAATGCAATTTCCCTCCTTTTCATTCCTGATACTTTTTATTTTTTTCTTTCTTTTCTTTCTTGTACAGTCCCTTTTACACTGGTTTCAATGATGTGTCATGCATGAGGAGTCTTCAGCACAGTCTTAAATGCCAATCTAACTCAGACATAATAATACAAGAAATTGAGTATGATGACGAAATAGAATATGATGATGAAGAAGCTTTTGAGGAAATCAGTAAAGAATTAAGCCATTTTGAAGAAAAACCCAAACCTAATCTGAATGACACCTAGGCAATCAATTTAGGGGATCAGGAGAATGTGCGGGAAACGAAAATAAGTGTCCATTTGGAACCTCAGCTCAGAGAAGAGATAATTAAAGCATTGTTTGAGTACAAAGATGTTTTTTCATGGTCATATGATGACATGCCAGGTTTATGCACTGATTTGGTGGTCCACAAATTGCCCACCGACCCAGCATGCCCCCCCTGTCAAGCAGAAGCTAAGGAAATTTAAAACAGACATTAGTGTGAAAATCAAAGAAGAGGTCACCAAGCAGTTTGAGGCAAAGGTCATCTGGGTCACACGGTATCCCACCTGGTTAGCCAATGTTGTGCCTGTGCCAAAGAAGGATGGAAAGACTAGAGTGTGTGTAGATTACCGTGACCTCAATAAGGCAAGTCCAAAAGACAACTTCCCACTACCAAATATCCATATATTGATCGACAATTGTGCCAAACATGAGATTGGTTCCTTCGTGGATTGTTATGCGGGCTATCACCAGATTTTGATGGACGAGGAAGATGCGGAAAAGACAGCATTCATCATGCCTTGGGGAACGTATTGTTATAGGGTCATGCCATTTGGGTTAAAGAACGCAGGGGCAACGCATATGAGGGCGATGAATACCATGTTCCATGACATGATACATCGGGAAATTGAGGTCTATGTAGACGACGTGATCATAAAGTCGAGGAAACAATGTG
>NC_031991.1:2530887-2548480 GCF_001879085.1 Nicotiana attenuata | reverse complement strand
TTGCATGAACTTTGTCAACGGTTTCAATCAATAGATTTCAGGCATATTCCAAGGATTCACAATGAGGTTGCCGACGCTTTGGCCACTTTGGTGTCAATGCTGCATCATCTAGACAAGGCTTATGTGGACCCGTTACAGATTCAGGTCTGAGATCAGCATGCCTATTGTAATATCGTGGAAGAAGAGCTTGATGGTGAGCCGTGGTTCCATGATATCAAAGAATACCTCCGGATGGGAGTGTACCCAACACAAGCTACAGGGGATCAAAAGAGAGCAATTCGACGCTTGGCAAGCGGATTTTTCTTCAGTGGAGGAGTGTTGTACAAGAAAACTCCAGATCTTGGATTGTTGAGATGCATGGATGCTAAACAAGCTACAGTTATCATGGCCGAGGTACATGCGGGAGTTTGTGGACCTCATATGAGCGGATATGTATTGGCAAAGAAGATTCTCCGAGCGGGTTATTATTGGCTTACTATGGAACAGGATTGCATCAGTTTCGTGCGCAAGTGTCATCAATGTCAGGTACATGGAGATTTGATTCATTCTCCACCATCTGAATTGCATATAATGTCGGCACCATGGTCGTTCGTTGCATGGGGAATGGATGTCATCGGGCCGATCGAGCCAGCGGCGTCAAATGGGCACAAGTTCATTCTGGTAGCTACTGATTATTTCACTAAGTGGGTTGAAGCAAAAACCTTCAAATCTGTGACCAAGAAGGCAGTGGTCGATTTTGTGCATTCGAATATCATCTGTCGGTTTGGGATCCCGAAGGTAATCATCACAGACAATGGGGCCAATCTCAACAGTCATTTGATGGCAGAGACATGTCAGCAGTTTAAGATCACGCACCGCAATTCCACCCCGTATCGTCCTAAGGCGAATGGAGCGGTTGAAGCAGCTAACAAGAACATCAAGAAAATACTTCGGAAAATGGTAGAGGGGTCCAGGCAATGGCATGAAAAGTTACCTTTCGCCCTTTTAGGCTATCGCACTACTGTCCGCACTTCAGTAGGGGCAACTCCTTATTCACTGGTGTATGGCACTGAGGCAGTAAGACCCGCAGAGGTTGAAATCCCGTCCCTTCGGATTATTGCCGAGGCGGAAATTGATGATGTTGAATGGGTTAAAGCCCGCTTGGAACAACTAAGTTTGATTGATGAAAAGAGATTGGCAGCAGTATGTCACGGTCAGTTGTACCAACAGAGAATGGCAAGAGCAATAACAAAAAAGTGCGTCCGCGGAGATTCGAAGTAGGGCAATTGGTGTTGAGGCGTATCTTACCTCATTGGGCCGAGGCAAAAGGAAAGTTCTCCCCGAACTGGCAGGGGCCATTTGTTGTAACCAGAGTGTTGTCCAATGGCGCATGATATTTGACAGATGTGGAAGGAAAATGTGTAGAAATGGCTATCAACTCTGATGCAGTCAAGCGATACTATGTATGATTTCTTGGTTTAATTGTACTTTATTGTATTTGGCATATTTTGAGATTAAAATGACGAAGGCATTTTGTTCTGCTATCCAAACACTTTATCCTTTGTTACCCCTTTTGAGCCTCATTTACTTTCTTTCGTACCCCTCTTTCGAAATCAATAACAATGCGGAAACTCGAGTAAGGAAAATTAGTGAAGAAACAAGAAAACACAATCCAAAAGAAGGAAAAAAGAAGGAAGAAAAGAAGACAAAAAAAAAAGAAAAAAAAAGAAAAGAAAGATGAAGAAAAGAAAAGAAAGAAAATAAATGAAAAGAAAGAAAAGAAAGTGGAAGAAAAGGAAAGATTGCAACAACAAAGTAATTCCTATGACCTGAACTACGTTTGACTTGATCCCGAAAGGGTACGTAGGCAGCCTCTCTCTGAGGTTCAGTCATATCAAAACAAAATCCCAAAAGTCCCCACGAAAGAAACTGGGGCTGCAATTATGGTTGTGCAAGAAAGTTGATTCCGAAAGTTGTAGTTGTGAACCCATATTGAATTGTTTTAGAGCCTTTTATACCCTTTCTTTCTAACCCTATCCGAAAGCCTGCATTACGGTCCAAAGAAAGGCCTTTTGATCAATCTTCAGGAAGTGCCAATACGAGCAAGTAAAAGTGATTCATGTCAGGGGCAACACTCCGGTGCAAGAGAGAAATGATAAAAATGAGAGAGTCTTATTGGTGAAAACCCTCACGGACACCGTAAGGTGAAGTGAGTTGAGAGAAATGATAAAAATGAGAGAGTCCTATTGGTGAAAACCCTCACGGGCATCGTAGGGCGAAGTGAGTTAACAGAAATTAAAATGAAAGAGTCTTATTGGTGAAAACCCTCACGGGCGCCGTAAGGCGAAGGCGAGTTTTTCAGACAGGCAAATGAGACAAGTCTGTGGTCAAAAGCTGCTCAGGACATTGCAAGACGAGCAAGGTTTGGGTTTGGGTGAAAATCAGGTTGTGAAAGTCCGGAACGACAAATGTGACGATTGAAAGTTGATTGATTAGACAGACTGGGCTGGTTAATCCAAAATGCATGGCATGCTCAATGGTACCAGCTGTTCCACTCAGATAAGTCTCATTCTCTCCTTTCTTCATTACAAATCATCCGTCCTCGGATTCTCTTTATCCTTAACCCTCGAGGTCGTTGCATTTCGTTCTTTCGAGGTCAATCTTTACGATGTTTCAGTGTCAGTGCTGTTCGAAACAAAAGGAAGGAACGTCAAGTCTAACTACCAGCTTCTTAGTTGTACAGGCAGGGCCAGTATATATCAAAGATGTTAAAAGCAAAGTAAGTCATAAAGGACCACTGGAAGGGTTATTGGTGGATTAATCGATAATTGTGGGGAAGAAGCGAAGTTTCGAAAGAGGGGTCGGAAACACAAAAATAATAATATGGGACAGAACACTTGGGTCATCAGAGTCAAGGGGTTGAAATTCAGTCAGGAAGACGAAGCGATTCAAGGCAAGGCCAGGAAAGCGGGACGGAGCGGAGCCCAGCAGCAGGGATTTGTCTAAGATAGGATTCAATTAGAAGTGTCAGGACCCTCCCGAATGATGGGACACAGTTTTAACAGGCAATAAGATACTGTTGAGCCGTAGAATTGGCACACTTAAGATGAGACTCGAGTTTTGATTTTTCAGGACCCTCCTGGATAATGGGACGTAGTTTTAAGCCTAATTGCTGACACATCAAGTGTCAACAATCAGGCGCCCACCTGGAGAACAAGGGAGTACATTTCAAGATTCAGCGATCAGGCGCCCACCTGGAGAACAAGGGAATACATTTCAAGTGTCAGCAATCAGGCGCCCACCTGGAAAACAAGGGAGTAGATTTCAAGATTCAGCGGTCAGGCATCCACCTGGAGAACAAGGGAATACATTTCAAATTCAGCAATCAGGCGCCCACCTGGAGAACAAGGGAATTCATTTCGAGTTACAGCAATCAGGCACCCACCTGGAGAACAAGGGAATACATTTCAAGTGTCAGCAATCAGGCGCCCACCTGGAGAACAAGGGAATACATTTCAAGATTCAGCGATCAGGCGCCCACCTGGAGAACAAGGGAATTCATTTCAAGTTCAGCAATCAGGAGCCCACCTGGAAAACAAGGGAATACATTTCAAGTTTTAGCAATCAGGAGCCCGCCTGGAGAACAGAGGCATATGCTTCAAGTCTTGGCAGTCAAGCATCAGGCGAAGCATCTCAGATCACAATCCAAGGCAGCAACAAAAGGATGTCGTCGGGAGAATACAAGACAACAAGGCAACAAGAAATACAAGATCAAGTTTGAAGACATAGATAGGTTTTGNAACAAGGGAATACATTTCAAGTTCAGCAGTCAGGCACCCACCTGGAGAACAAGGGAAGTATAATTCAGGTTTTAGCTTTCAAATTTTTAGTAATATTTGGTAACATGATGCGCCCAGCCACCAAACTGGGGCAGAAAATGTTTCTTTTTTTTGTCTATTTCTGTTGAAATCAGGCGCCCACCTGGAGAACAAGGGAATACATTTCAAGTTCAGCAATCAGGCGCCCACCTGGAGAACAAGGGAATACATTTCAAATTTCAGCAATCAGGCGCCCACCTGGAGAACAAGGGAATGCAGTTCAAGTTCAGCAATCAGGCGCCCACCTGGAGAACAAGGGAAACATTTCAAATGCAAGCACTTAGGAGCCCGCCTGGAGAATAGAGGCATTTATTTTCAAGTTTTTGGCAATCAGGAGCCCGCCTGGAGAACAGAGGCATTCATTTTCAGATTATTAGCAGCCAGGAGCCCACTTGGAAAATGGACACATGTTTCAAGTAATCAAGCATCATTTGGAGGAATGGCAACAATATCGCCGATCACCATGCAAAACAACAACAGGAATACCATCGGAAGATTACAAGATACAAGTTCAGGGCAACACAAGAACAAGTTAGGACCCTCTTGTAATTCGTAGATCATAGCTTAGGCTAGCTTCTTTTATTTTTACTCGGTGTAATAAGGAAGTCAGCGAGCAGTAGCAGCAGCAACAGCAATGAAATCACAGCTCCTGGTAGTCCCAGCTACCAAACATTCCCGAACTACACTGACCTGATTCCTGTTTAGCCCAGGATATGTAGGCAACCTTTGAAGCAGGGTGCGGTCAACTCTTTTAAAAAAAAACTGTTTCACACGGAATATGCGAACGGGCAAAAATCGCTCGTTTCCGCTCACTTATCTTTGCACGAAAACTCTTCGTGTTTCCGGGCAAAGAGGGGCAGCTGTGAGCGCTGTGAGCACGTGATTTTTGCCACGCTTAAATCACTCCTATAAAATTCCTTAGAATTAGGATTTTTCTTCATTATTTGAATTTTTAGGAATTGATCGCATAATTTTCATGTTTGCTTGCATTTTTGTGTGCATGGTTAATTTATAGAAAAATACAAAAAATAGTGCATTTGCATTTAGGACCTAATTTTCTACTTTTTAGGATGAATATCTAATTAAGGAAAGAAAATACCAAAAATAGTTATTCTTGCATTTTACCTTTAATTTCCGAATTTGTCTTAGTTTTCTTTAAATTAGGACTTTAATTAATTTTTGGAAAAAATAATTAGTTTAGTTTTAGAATTAAATCAGGTCTTTTTAGCTTAAATTTTGTATTTTGATAAAAAATCTGAAAAAAAAAAAAACGAAAAAAAAAAGAAAATAGAAAAGAAATTAAAAGAATTAGGGGTTTACCTTTCTAAAGACCCCAAAATTGGGCCAAATCATTTCCTAGCCCAATCAATAAATACCCCTGAACCGTCCAAACAGACCCCATACCAGTCCCAAGCCCATGTCAATACCCGGTCCAGTTACCCCATACCCAAACGACGCCGTTTAGCGGAGAATCGATCTCAACCGTCTAGGTTTTTTGATCTAACGGTCGAGAACCCCCCATCACTTAATATTTAAATGTCCGAACCATACCCACCCCCCTTCAGACCCCCTAGCCGTCTCTAACATACCAAACCCTAGAGATTAGCCGCCTTAATACCCTCCGTCAACCTCGCCGGCGGCGAGGACGCAAAATACGCCGATGGCCGCCAAATTAACACCATCGATTCCCCCCAACCTCCTCTTTCCATTCCCCATGTTCCTATACCTCGAATCTACCCAGAAAGCTTCGAATATCCGTTTGAAGTTTTCCAGCCAATGTGTCACCTACGCCAAATGAGCCAAAATTTACACCAATAGACTCGCCTTAACCTTCTCGTCCCTAATACCCAAACCGTGTTCCTCGAATCTGGCCGGAATGATTCGAATTTGATTTTTTTTAAATTTTCCGGCCAAGAACCCTAACCCAAAATCTTTGTGATTTTGGACCGTAATATCCTTAACCAGGTGTTTTCTTGTGAAAACACATGGTTAGGGATGTTACGCGTCAAAAATCTTGAAAGATTCGGACGTCGTCGGCTGGCCGGAGTTCTTATTATTAGTAAGTTTCTTTTTTTTTCATTTTTTGTTAAATAATTTCTTTATCATTTTCTGTTATTCTGCATGTTGAAATTTAGGNAATTGTTCTTGACAAAGAACAATACGGTCGACATAAGTTTGGTCGAGTTTTCCATTTCCGTTTGGTTTGAGCAGGATTGGTTAAGTTCTTCTTCGCCTCTTATGATTTTCTTTCAATTGGTTCATCTTCCTTCTTACTTCCTTTCCCTTGGGTTGATCAAAATTCATGTGGGGTTCTGGGTTCGAATTAGGTCATTCTTCTGTTCCTCTGTTAATTGAAGTTTCTTAATTTGCTTGTTTTGTTGTTTTAGTTTTAATAAGCTCAAATGTTTCATTAACAGTTAATTGCTTAGCTAAGTGAAATTGGGTCCTTAATTAATTTGCTGTCATCGGAGGTCAACTCTTTAATCTTGCCTTTTGTTGCTGTTTTGCTTTAGAAATAGTTCCAGGCTCTTTGCTTGGAAATTTTTTGTTTAGGGCTGGGCCCATAAATTTTGTAATTGGTTTATAAATAGCATCATGCCCAATTAGAGATTCAATTTGGGTCCGTGACCCAATTAGCTTAACCAGCTCTCCGGGGTGGGTTCAGGGTAATAAACAGGGCACTTGGGGGGTAGTTTAGGAAATGGGGGAAGGGGGAATCTTTGGTAACTATTTTAGAAGCTTCTAGTAGGGGTCTTCCATGGAATTTTAGACTTTAGCTTGGGTATCAAGTCTGAAAGTGAGGGAATAATGGGCAAAAATAAAAATTAAGGGGGGACGAGAAGGGCAAAACTAAACTCTCATGCTGCCCTACTTTCTTGCCGATAAAGGCATCATTTCTTGCCTGTGAAGGGAAGGTTTTAGAGAGCTAAAAAAACCCTGAAAATCAGGAAAAGGCCAAAAACAAAACAAAAAGTACTGTTTCATTGGGATACTCCAGTGATTTCTTAGGTCTTTTCATTTCTAAAAAGATATTCTGATGAATATAGCTTAAATGGATTGAAATTGGTGGTTGAAGCTTGGGTTTTGAAGTTTATTTTTAGTAATTGCTCGAGTAAGGCTGTATTTACTACATCCATCGTCCTCTGGTTAAGCTGATTCTGCTGGTTTCTATTGCTGTACATGCTGATTGCTGTTCTGATCTGCTGATCCCCTCTCTTTCCTTTCATTTTTACTTTCCCAGGTACACCATTCTATAACCCTGCTGATTGTGATGTTGAAAACTTGAGAAATGAATCAATTGGAGAATTGAAGCATGAGAACCTTTCCATTTTTTATTTTTCTGATTTAGTTTATTGCGACCCTCTTGTCTAAGTTAGCTTTACATAATTGGTTTGTAATTACTGGTAGAAATGATGAGAGATTCATATGCTGGACTTTCAGTGCATCTTCATGATTTTCACATGATTTGAGTGATATTTCGTTTGTTGATTAATTTTCATAGATTAGTTAGTTGTATAGTAAATGGTATATTTCATTCTAAGATTTGGAGTTTGCATTTATTTGAATGTAATAATTTGGGGACTGTTTGAATTTCTAAAAATGTTGAGGTGATAAGGGTATTGATTGTTTTAGCTTGAAGTCATTTAGTTTATCATGTTTCAGAATTGTTGGTTCAGGGTTTAGGTCTAATACGGTTCATTCATGGTTAGCTTTCATCATTTTAGTCGTAGAACTTATCTTTCGTTGGTTTAAGAGTATCCATGAAATTAAGCTTAATGTGGGCTTTACTCTAGATTTAATGAATGGTTCAATATTCAAACATAGGTATTGTAATCTTCTGGCCGCCAAGTATTAATTTTCAGAAGTGTTTGAGTTTTCTTTCGTTGTGTTTCTGAAGATTAAGTGGCATTGTTATTTAGTTTCCCAAAATTTAAAGTTGCATATTATTTAGTGGTAAAGGCGAGATCATATTTCATGTTCTAAAATCAGTAGCGTGCAATGAGGATTGGATATGGTATGAGTGAACCTGCACCTTTTGGGGCCTCTGGGATTCGATCTTGCGCTCTTTTCCCCTTAGCCGTGAGAGACCTAAATCTGGGCTCAATTATGAGGCCCAATTATGCAGATTCTTTAAAATAAAATCGGGGCCACTTTCTCTAATTGGACTTCGAGTCCTCTTTTATCAATTCAGGCCTGTTTCATGTAATGGGATTAGCCTCTTTCATATAGTCTGGTAGGGTTTGGGCCTTCTAGTTAAGTAGCATGCTTGAGTTAAGAGGTTTGCCTCTTGTTCAAGTGTGGACTTGAACTTGAGGCCCAAAGTCCTTAATTACTTTAACTAATAGCAATCCATATTGTTAATCAATTAGGGCCCTTTTAGAGACATTCCATACTAGAAAACAATAGTCTCTTTAGGATGGCCTTTAAATAAAATGAGGTGCGCCACGCCAAACAAAAATCATAAATTGCGTGGCCCCTTTTTTTTTTAAAAAAAAATTTATATTAAAATATTTAGAATTCGGTGCGTTCCATTTAGAGAATTTCCATGGCCTCCCGCAAAGTTAATAACACGTTAGTCGCTTTAGGCGCGTTCTTTAATAATTTTACCTTCCTAAACTCGGGTGCGCATTTCATGTGACCCAAATCCAAATCCTAAAACGTTGAATAAAAATGTGTTGAGGATCCGGGTGCATTTCATGTGACGTGATCCAAAAACACGTTTTTAAACGACGTTCACTTTCTTAATTTTTTTTAATTAAAAGCGGTAAATAATTCTAATAGGTGCACAACAGGATAACATGTATTAAAATCAGACTTTAGCCAAATATAGCAGCCGAGCGACCGTGCTAGAACCACGGAACACGGGAGTGCCTAACCCCTTCTCCTGGGTTAACAGAATTCCTTACCCGGATTTCTGGTTTGCGACTGTTAAACAGAGTCAAACCCTTTCCTCGATTCGGGATTCAAACCGGTGACTTGGGACACCATAAATCTCCCAAGTGGCGACTCTGAATCTTAAATAAAACGAATCCCGTTTCGATTGTCCTTTAATTGGAAAAACTCCCTTCCTTATACTCCCTTCCGGGGTGTAGTAAGAAAAAGGAGGTGTGACAGGCATGCACATCACCGCCTCTTCCACTCCTAGTTGTAACTGCCATCACATGATTGTTACCCCCCTTCGGGTTCACTACCGTGTCACTTGGTAGCGCACCTTTAGGTCGGGTATTTAAAGCTTGAGAAATTTGTCCTATTTGCACCTCTAGGTTCCGGATAGATGTATTATGTGAAGCCAATTGTGCGTCAGAATCTTTGTTCTTTTTCATCATCTGCTCGAACATCATATCTATCCGTCCCATATCACTTCCGGAAGAACTAGGCCCTTGTGACTGAAGGGGGGGGGGATTGTTTGGTTGTTGGAACATGGGGGGCCTTTGAAAGCCTTGCCCCCTACCACTATTATTCCACCCTACTTGATTGCTATTGTTGTTGTTCCAATTGTTGTTGTTCCCGTTCCAATTGCCTTGGTTATTACCTTGATTACCCCAATTGTTGTTCTGATTGTTATTGTTCCAATTGTTACCACCTTGTTGTTGATTATTGTTATTCCAATTGCCGCCTCCTTATTGATTGCCCCAATTGCCTTGGGGGCGCCATTGTTGATTCCCTTGATTTCCTCTATTTCCTTGGTAGTTATTGACATATTGGCATTCCTAACTTTGATCATCATAACACTCGTTCGAATAACCACCACCATCATTGTTGTTGTCAAACTGCTCGCCATTACCTTGAGGTTGTTGTTGCCCTCTTTGCCTCCTTTTTAGCATAGAAACATTCTCCATTGTTGCAATTGCGCCTTCGCCAACTGATTCATTTTTGTTGTAAGTTCGGCAATAGCTTGGACATGGTCATTCAACTCCTTGTGCAAATGAATGACCGTGGGGTCACCTTGGGGTACATTCGCTCGGCTTTGCCATGCCGAAGAGGTGTCGGCCATTTCATCAAGTACGTCACATGCCTCTTGGTAAGAAAGTTTCATAAAGTTCCCACCGGCCAATTGGTTCACAATGCACTGATTCGTGGTGTTGATGCCCCTATAGAAAGTCTGCTGGATCATCGCCTCAGTCATGTCGTTGTTAGGGCATTCCTTCACCATTGTTCTATATCGCTCCCAGATCTCGTGCAATGGTTCCGTTGGCATTTGCTTGAAAGCTAGAATCTCGTCACGAAGAGCCGCCATATGACTTGGAGAAAAGAACTTGGCAATAAATTTGTCCGCCAATTCATCCCATGTGGTGATAGAATGATTTGGTAACCTTTCTAACCAGTCCAACGCTTTGCCCCGAAGAGAAAACGGGAAAAGCCTCAATCGCAACGCATCCATTGACACGTTTGTTTGTTTGCTGCCCCAGCAAGTATCTACGAACCCCTTCAAGTGCTTGTATGAATTTTGGTCGGAGGCGCCCGTAAAATATCCCCTTTGCTCGAGCAAGGTCAACATGACATTTGTGATTTGAAAGTTCCCCGCCTGGATTCTGGGAGGAACGATGGCACTCGCGTGCCCTTGATAAGGAAGAACTCTTGGGACTGCTCTTGGCGGTGGCGGAGGAGGGTCTGGAATAGGATTGTTGTCATTTGCGTTGGCCGGACGGCCTCTACGTGGAACTTGAGGTGGTATAACCTCTTCGGGCTCAAGATCCTCTACCTCCTCCCCCGCGTTCACGTTGCCAAGAGGGTCGTTTGCATTGAGAGCCATAGTACCTGAATGATTGACACAAATAGAATTAGTAAACAAGAAGGAAAGAGAAGCAAAACCCAAAACTAACTAAGCTGATAGTCAACACCGTAAGCTCCCCGGCAACGGCGCCAAAAAGTTGATCGCGGCCGTCTCAACACTACACAATGGTAGGAAGAGTGGGTAGCAATAACTAATACCCGAATAGCGGATCTGGGTCGAATTTCCACAGGGAGCTTGGAATGGAGTTGTATTGCCGGTTTAGTTTAGAATTGCGTTTGTACTTCTAATTGCACTCCTAACATTTTTGGGGGTTTTTATAATTAAAACTACTTTTGTAATCTAAGGATTAAAGCTAAATTATGCTAAGGAAATATTGCTAAGTTGTGCTTAATATAGGAAAAAGACACTAGGGTTGTGACACTACCTAGGTTGCTAGCTAACGGGTAGAAGCTACTAAGGGGAGATTGATAAATCTGGGTTTAGTGCTATAGCCGATACACAATTGCACTCATTCTCACACCTCTCGGTAGAGAGAACGATTTTGCCCAATTGACTCTCTCGAGACCAATTAGGTAGGCCAATTAGACCGGGCAACTAGGGCTCAAGTAGGGTAGTTACTCTTTCGAGGTTTAACCCGTTAATTGGGACTAACATTTTCATGGGTCCATCCCAATTCCTTGTTGGGTTAACATTTAGGGTCATATGACTCTCTCTCTCAAGAAGAGTTAGACCCACTAAGCTTGAATTCATGTTTGCAACCACAAATTCTAAATTGAAACACAAAATCAACCCAAATAACAAATACCCAATCTCAATCTCACCCTAGAATGCAACACCCATTAACTACCCACACTAGGGTTGAGCCACAATCCTAGCTAATGGGTTTAGCTAGACATAATTAAAGAAGAAACAGTAGAAATAGATGATGAAATGAACATAATAATTGATTACTACTTAAAATCTATGATATTCAAGACTAAAATTGCCAAAAGGCTACAAAATACTTCTCACGAGTGCAGCTCTCGTTCAGCAGCTAAAAACATGACCTAAAAATGTCAAAAAGATCTATTTATACCGAGCTAGAAAATCTGGACAAAAATGCCCCTGCGGGGTAGGCGCGGACCGCGCAAAAAGGGAGCGCGACCGCGTTGGCTCTTGGACTCTTGAACTCTGTTCTCTGAAGTTGGGACCGCGGACCGCGCAGAAATAGAGCGCGGCCGCGTTTCAGGACTGGCGCGGACCGCGTAAAAATGGAGCGCGGCCGCGTGGCAGTACTTTGGCAAAAACACCATCTCTTTGACTCTCATCTACGCGGACCGCGTAAAAAAGAGCGCGGACCGCGCAGATTGCCCTTGAATGACCCAGTCTTTGAATCTCCTAGCGCGGCCGCGTGGCAAAACAGTGCGGTCCGCGCTAGGTCTTCTTGTTCCCCACTTCAATTGGTCTTTGACACTTGGCAGGTTTCACTCCGTTTTGAGCCGATCTTTGACATTTGTCATCTTGTCGCTCAAACCTGCAATCAAGCGCAACTTGTAAGGATTTTGGGATTATTTTGTGGTAATTCATAACAAAAGCAATAGCAAGTAGGGGTATAATCATGTTAAAATCCTAACTTATGAGTAGCCCATGATGGCTTTCTGTTGCTCTCTCAGGATTCTTACTGTTTTCGCAACATGTTCCTCCTCCGCGTCATCAGGAGTTGGCTCTTCTACATGCCGGGGGTATTTTCCTTCACGAACCGGGGTTGCCTCGTCTCTTTCATTGCAGGTGTCGCTGATTGAATCTTCATGTTGAGGCAAATTCTCGTGTCCCTCAATGTTGTGCGTGATATTGACATCAATCGATACCATTTTCGGCTTCTTGATAAGGAAAAAATCAGAGAAGTTAGTAACAAGCGCAAGGATCAAAGCAATTATGCAACTATCTAAGCCCCACGGTGGGCGCCAAACTGTTTACTCATAAAACGGATAGTTGAATTTGTTGTGTGGTTTATAGACAACCGAACTGATTTGATCCAAGAATGATAAGTAAATAAGATTAAAGTAAGACTTAACTATTAAAATTGAAGAAGATGACAAGCCTAGCTCCGAGAACAACGCCTACGAGGACAGAAATGAGAACAATATAAAAGAACAAATAAGTTGTTTAATTGAGAGCAAAATGGAATGCGGCATATGTTTTGCCAAGAATTTCGTGTCATACAATGGCTGTTGAGCCTGCTATTTATAGCTATACCTAGGGAAACAAGATCCTAGGATCAAGCCCTACTTAAATGATAATAAAGAAGCCATTGATGAATAAGTAACGGCAGGCCATAAATGCAAATATTCTCTGCAACTGCTTCCAAGTTAATGTTACGGAATATTCTTCATTGAATGCTATCTGATGACAAATATTCGATCTGCTTCGTTGACCATGTTTCCTTCGGGGTTTATCCGATGTCAGTTATAGTTGTTGTCCTCGGTATTGGTTGTTACTTGATTCGTCTTTTGCCTGTTTTCGGTCCCACGTGTCATGCTATCATTCGTCCATTTATTATAAATAAATTTCACCCTATACATTTACTATATCAAGAGAGAGAGAGTTCATCTTTTTCTTTTTGGGTTATTTTGTTTGCAAATTTAGTAAAAAGGTGAAAGAGACATTTAGCATAACACGTGTTATATTTTGTTTATTTATTGAAGTTAGGATCTCATGATACACTGCCAAAAAGTTGGGCGCCACAAATTACTGGTCTCGAAAAATATCACAGCAATAAACGGCCGGCAAGGTAAAATTGTCATTGAACGATATGGAATGCTACACCCTTGCCCTATATTAATATTTGAGCTTTTCCACGCTCACTGATACAAAAGCAACAGATAATTCCTCTAAATTCCTCACCAAAAATTATATTATGTAGCTAGTGCGGACTAAGATTTAGAACTTGTTCATTCAAGGGTTATCATTTGACACCTTGTTCATTCAAGGGTTATCATTTGACACATCTTCGTAAGAAAATACGTTATGTATTTAAATAAAAAAAGCTTTTTCGTGGGTTTAGTTGTTCTATATAAAATTTATAAGTGGCAGTAATTTACGAACTTTTTATTTTTTGTAGTGTTTCTGTTAGCTAGGTTTGAAATAAAAGTTAATATGTCACTTTCTCAATAAAGACATTGTAACGATCCGGCCGGTCGTTCTTAAGAATTTACACCCCGATCCCCTATTAAATGCATTCCCCGTATTTTTTTCTGCTATTGTGAGTTGCCGGGAGGATTTATTTGGAGTTTCAGAGAGTTTTGGGACACTTAGTTCCTAAATGAGAGCCTAAGTTTTAGAATTTGGACCATAGTCGGAACAGTGTGAAGACGGCCTCGGAATAGAATTTCGTTGGTTCCGTTAGCTCAGTTGGGTGATTTGGGTTTAGGAGCGTGTTCGCATTGTGTTTTGGAAGTCCGTAGCTTAATTAGGCTTGAAAAAGTTAAATTTTTGAATTTTCCGGTTCGATAGTGAGTTTTGATGTCGGTGTCGGAATGAAATTTCGGAAGTTGGAGTAGCTCCGTAGTGTTGAATGTGACGTGCTCGCAAAATTTCAGGTCATTTGGAAGAGGTTTGATAGACTTTTTGATTGAAAGCGTAATTCGAGAGTTTTTGAAGTTCTTAGGCTTGAATCCGATGTTAACTCGATGTTTCGATGTTGTTTTAGGTGTTTTAAGGATTGTTATAAGTTTGGATAGTGGTATATGACTTGTTCGTGCTTTTGGTTGAGGTCCCGGGGGCCTCGGGATGATTTCGGATGGTTAACGGAAAGGTTGGGAAGTTTGGAGTTGGGAATTGCAGCTGAAGCTGCTGAGTCTGCTGTCATAATCGCACTTACGGCTTGGGGACCGCAGGTGCGGCGCCGCAGAAGCGGCTGAGAGACCGCATATACGGCCATGTGAGGGAAGGCCAGTTTCCACAGGTGCGGTAGTTTGAGCGCACCTGCGTGAGCTACTATGGAGTCACCCACCGGTGTAGATACATAAACAGGAATGTCCAAAGCATAACTAGACATAGCCAGGTAGGGTGCAAAATAAGACGACACATACGAATATGTCGACCCAGGGTCAAATAGCACTGACGCGTCTCTATCACAAACCAGAATAGTACCTGTAATAACCGTATCTGACGACTCGGCCTCTGGTCTGGCTGGCAAAGCATAAAACCGGGGCTCAGCCCCACCTCCCTGAACCATGTCTCTGGGACGATCGGCTACCGGCTGACCCCTACCTCTGGCGGTCCAGCCTCCACCTCTACGGTCTCGACCTCCACCTCTATGATCCCTACCCCCGCCCCTGGCTGGCTGGGCAGGCTGTGGGTCACCTGGTGCCTGAATCATGGGGCGAGGACCCTGCTGCTGCGACTGTGTACCCCTCAATCTCGGGCAAGCTCTCCTGATGTGACCATACTCACCACACTCATAACATCCCTCCGTACGATGAGACTGGCCCTAACGACCCGAATGACCTCCACGAAAACTCTAAAGAGGCTGTGCACTGATGGGAGCTGGCGGTGCACTGAGTGAGTGCTGATCGGAATAATGCCCACGAAAACCACGATCACCTGGGGCACCCTGCGAAACCTGGAGGGCTGACTGAAAGGGCCTGGAAGGCTGACCCCTATCATAAGAATCCCTGCCTCCAGATGAGGCACCACTGAATCGACCTGAGCGACGGGGTCTCTTGTCTGCCCTATGACCACCCCCCTGTGGCAGAACCATCTCGATCCTCCGGGCCACATTGGCCGCCTCCTGAAAAGTAATGTCACTACCCGCCTCTCTGGCCATCTGAAGACGAATAGGCTGGATCAAACCATCAATAAATCTCCTCACCCTCTTCCTCTCAGTGGGGAGTATGACGAGGGCATGGCGAGCTAGATCGATAAACCGGGTCTCATACTGAGTGACCGTCATAGACCCCTGCTGGAGACGCTCAAACTGTCTCCGGTAAGCATCCCTCTGAGTAACGGGAAGAAACTTTTCTAGAAACAACTCTGAAAACTGATCCCAAGTCAAAGGCGGCGACCCTGCTGGTCTGGCTAAACAGTAATCCCTCCACCAAGTCTTGGCGGATCCAGATAGACGAAAAGCCGCAAAATCAACTCCATTGGACTCCACAATGCCCATGTTCCGAAGAACCTCGTGGCAGCTATATAAGAAATCCTGGGGGTCCTCAGAAGAAGCTCCGCTGAATGTAGCAGTGAAGAGCTTGGTGAACCTGTCCAGCTCCACAAAGCATCTGCGGACATAGCCGCTCCATCACCGGCCTGTGCAACTACCCCCGGCTGAAATGCCGCAGCTGGCTGACCCGGTGGAATCTGAGTCGGGGGAGCTACCTGCTCCGGAGTACGTGCAGCAGGAGTCTGGGCTCCTCCTCCAGCCTGGGAAGTGGCTGGTGCTACAGGAAGCAATCCTGCTCGGGTGACACTCTCCATGAGGCCAACCAACCGGACCAAGGCGTCCTGAAGAATTGGGGTAGCAATAAACCCCTCTGGGACCTGAGCTGGGCCCGCCGGAACTGTCTGGGCTGGGGCCGGAACCTCCTCGCCAAGGTCAACCTGATGCTCCGCCACTGGTGTTGCTACTGGTGGCTGGGCTCTGCCCCTACCTCGGCCCCTAGCATGGCCACGTCCCCTGCCCCTAGCGGGAGCTGCCTGGGGCTCGGACTGCTGATCGGTGGATGAGGAAGCGCGTGTTCTCGCCATCTGCGAAAGAACAGATTAGAAATTCAATCAGCATTGAGAAACCAAATCGCACGACAAGAAAGAACAAATGAGAGATTTTCCTAACTCAGTAGCCCCTGGGGAGCGAGTACAGACGTCTCCGTACCGACCCCTCAGACTCTACTAAGTTTGTCCGTGAGTTGTGAGACCTATGTAACCTAGTGCTCTAATACCAACTTGTCACGACACGGATTTCCCACCATCGGGATCGTGATGCCGCCTACTCGTGGTAGCTAGGCAAGCCAACATATTTACCTTTTCATCATTAAACAATTATTTTAACAATTTATAGCATCAATATAGAACATGAAATTTACTAAGAATAATAGCGGAAGTCTGATTTATAAATCTGAATCAAAACGCGGAACAATTAATAATAGCCTCTACCCAAGATTTGGTGTCACATCACTCACGAACCACTAAGAATATACTAAATACAAAGGTCTGAAAGAAACATAGAAGCTGTCTATCTCGAGACAAGGAGGCAACAGTCTAAAAGAGAACATAAAGAAGAGACGCCGGGCCGGCGGACGCCTGCAAGGCTACCTCGGTCTCGTGATAATAAAAGCCTGCTCCCGTACTAATGCTGCTACTGCTCCTCAAAACCTGGACCTGTGCAAAAATGCATAGAAGCGTAGCATCAGCACAACCGACCCCATGTGCTGGTAAGTGTCTAGCCTAACCCCGGCGAAGTAGTGACGAGGCTAGACCGGACACCACATAAACCTGTGCAGTTATAAATATACAACGGAAACAAAATACCAAACAACTAGCAATATGGGAGGGGGAAACATGCTGTGGGGAGATAACAATAGTAACAGTAATTCCGAGTAACAAACTAAAGAAGGTTAGATTCACAATGAACAAGGAAATCAATACTCAATATAAACACATGGTATCAATAACTGTTGCGGCGTGCAACCCGGTCCATAATTTACCATTGTTGCGGCGTGCAACCCGATCCACAATACCACTGTTGCAGCGTGCAACCCGATCCACAAATACCACTGTTGTGGCGTGCAACCCGACCCACATCATTTATCATGTATCATTGTTGCGGTGTGCAACCCGATCCTCATATATTATTGTTGCGACGTGCAACCCGATCCTCAATATCTTTGTTGCGGCACGCAACCCGATCCACATCATTTAACAGTCTGACTCCCCAAACAACAGTCACGATTAAGAGGCATAAAAAAAATAAGCAAATATTTGACAAAAACCCAGCAAGGAAGAAACCAACAAGTTCAACCAAACG
>NC_031991.1:2499146-2530867 GCF_001879085.1 Nicotiana attenuata | reverse complement strand
CCTCCACCTCTATCGATCCCTACCCCGCCCCTGGCTGGCTGGGCAGGCTGTGGGTCACCTGGTGCCCGAATCATGGGGCGAGGACCCTGCTGCTGCGATTGTGTACCCCTCAATCTCGGGCAAGCTCTCCTGATGTGACCATACTCACCACACTCATAACATCCCTCCGTACGATGAGACTGGCCCTGACGACCCGAATGACCTCCACAAAAACTCTGAAGAGGCTGTGCACTGATGGGAGCTGGCGGTGCACTGAGTGAGTGCTGATCGGAATAATGCCCACGAAAACCACGATCACCTGGGGCACCCTGCGAAACCTGGAGGGCTGACTGAAAGGGCCTGGAAGGCTGACCCCTATCATAAGAATCCCTGCCTCCAGATGAGGCACCACTGAATCGACGCTTTCTTCTTTCTTACTTTTCTTTATCTTATAATCCACTCTACCATCTTGAGCCAATGCTCCACAGATTCAAGTCATTTCATATACTTTCAATATTCGTATCACAATTCGAGCCAATGCTCCTAGGATCAAATGATCATATCACCGTTCACATGTTATTCACAACATATAGAAATCCTCCAATAAACACGAAGTTCACAACCAAGCCATGATAATCACATTATGAGGACTCACGGTCATGCTAGACACCAATGTATAGATACTCGTCACCATGCCTATACATCGTACTCGATCACATAGCAATTAGCAACAAGACTCAACTCCTATTCCCTCAAGCTAGGGTTAAACCAAACACTTACCTCAAAGCCTTGAAATACACTTAATCCTCAACTATTGCTTTACCTCGCGGTTCCACCTCCAATTCGCTCGAATCTAATCACAAATTGTTTACTTTAATAAACACTATATGAATCAATTTGAATGCATAAAAATGATTTTCCCAAGTTTTTCCCAAAAATTCCAAAAATGCCCCCGGGCCCACGTGGTCAAAACCCGAGGTTCGAACCAAAACCTGGTTACCCATTCCCCCACGAGTTCATATCTATGTTTTGTTTTGAAATCGAACCTCAAATGGAGGTCCAAATCCCCAATTTTAAGAAAACCTAAGTTCTACTCAAAATCCCCATCTTCACCCATGGAAATCCTTGATTTTAAGATGAAAACATGTCTAATGATGTCAAAGATTGAAGAAGTTAAGTAAAAATTGACTTACAAATGATTTGGAGAAGATAGGTTTCTTGGAAAATCGCCTATGGAGTTTGGGTTTTGAAAGAATGAAGAAAAGAGGGTTAAAATTCGTCTAAGTATGAAAAATTGCAGGTCTCAGATGTGGGAATTGCGAACCTAGCAGGCTTGGGAATTGCGAACATGGGAATTGCGAAGAAAGTTTGGGAAATGCGAACAGGCTTGGGAATTGCGAAAATGGTTTGGGAATTGCGAACATGGGAATTGCGAAGAAAGTTTGGGAAATGCGAACAGGCTTGGGAATTGCGAAAATGGTTTGGGAATTGCGAACATGGGAATTGCGAAGAAAGTTTGGGAAATGCGAACAGGCTTGGGAATTGCGAAAAATATTTGGGAAATGCGAACCTGGGAATTGCGAAGAAAGTTTGGGAAATGCGAACAATCCTGGTAATTGCGAAAAATGTTTGGGAAATGCGAAACTTGCAGACCTGCAATTCCTTAAGTCCAAAAATTCACCCCGTGGCCTATCCAAAACTCACCCGAGCCCTCGGGGCTCCAAACCAAACATGTACACAACCTCAAAAACATCCTACGGACTTATCCGTGCGATCAAATCGCCAAAATAACATCAAAATTATTGAATCAAGCCCCAAATTCATCATTTTTCATTATAACTTCATAAACTTCAAACTTTAGATATTTGGGTCCGAAACACGTCAAATGACGTCCGATTTCGACCAAATTTTACAGAAAGCGCTTAACACATATTTAAGACTTGTACCGGGCGTCGGAACCATAATACGAGCCCGATACCACAGTCTTTTAATCAATTTTCATTTCCTTTTTCCTTAGTAATTTCAGAGAAACAATTTCACAGAAAAATTCTTTCCTCGGGCTCTAGACATCGGAATTCGACTCCGGGCACATGCCCGAGTCCCATATTTTTCTACGGACCTTCCGGGACCGTCCAATCTCGGGTCCGGGTCCGTTTACCCAAAATGTTGACCAAAGTCAACTTTAATCATATTAATATCAAAATTCATCATTTTTCACACATAATTCATATTTAAGCCTTCCGGCTATACGCCCGGACTGCGCACGCAAATCGAGGCAAGTAACAATGAGGTTTTCAAGACCTCGGAAGCACGGAGTGGATGAGAAAATAGGTGATGACCCTTTGGGTCGTCACATTTTAACACAATCATTATCGCGTTTTAGTTTTGGAGATCTGTAGCACATAGTTCTTATCATTGTGAAAATCTAGGAGAAGCAACACAAAACTAATTTATATGCTAACTATACATGTAGTGCTAGCTAACGAACGCAAAATACAACACAAAATTGATGTTCGCTAGCTAAAATAGTATAATTTAATTATCTTCTCCACATATATTGAATTCAAATAATATTCAAGTAATTTCTAGTTTAACGCTATTCAGGATGATTAACACTTTGATTGGAATGATTACGAACTACACTTAAAAACTAAAAGTAAAGCAGCTGACAATTGATTTCGAAAAACTAGAGATTAGCATAATTGGATTATTATCAGTGTGAAAAATAAGTGTTGTGACATAATAAGTCCAAGATTGTTATCCTGGAATTGACACTGTTAAATTTCACTATTAATGTTCTATTAATTCTCTCGAATTCAACAGGCTATTATCCTATTATTCTGACTCATGTTCCTCTCTCGATTAAACCTAAACCGTTCAAATAAGCTAATATGATGTGCGGTGAAACTTGTAAGAATCTATTGGTAAGAATGGTCTAAGAGAAATTTCTCTCGAATATTTCTCTATCTTAATTCAAAAGTTAGATCACAAAGCTCTTTCGATTACTTTAAACAAGTACCAAAATAAATTAAGGCATGCGTTGCAACAATATTCAATATTATGCTCCTCTTTCGATTAAACACGATAATGAATAAAATCACAACTAGAGTTAAAGCTCTTCCTTTAAATTCAAACAATCAAACAATAATCAAATCCATAGAGAACAATGAAGTCACAAAATCATGTCGAAACCTAAGGGAAACTACTCCATAAGCATGGAGGAAGTCATCACAATAGAGTTAACGAATAAGAAAACTTCAATCCAACGTTACAATCCAAACTTCCATATTGAATTAATGGAAGATGATGAAATCTCGTATCTTGAAGCCTCCAATGCTCTCCAAAAGCTCCCAAGGTGAAAAGTCTACTAAAAATTGTGTTTTTGATGTATTTATACTATGTAGGAACGGGTTCGGACGAAACTACCATTTCGAACCGAAGTGGGACAACTGGACCACGAAAATATACTGGCGCGGCATGCCATGCGCCGCCCCATTGATCCACGTCCAATCCACACTCAATAGTGAGTGAGAACTGTCGTTGGAAGAATAGTACCCAACAAGAGTCGGGGTCGTTTTCCACAGGGAGTTTATAAGGGGTATTAGAGAAAACACTTAATGAGAGTACGTGAAATAACTCAATTACACTTCCAACACAGAGTTTTTGTTTTCTAAGTCTAATTAACACTAACAAATATAAACTAACTTGAAGAAACTAGAAAGTGAGTAATTGTTTTTGATGTTTTTATCAAAAGGGAAAAAGCCTAGGGATGTAACATTCGCCTAGGTGCTAACCTAAAGGGTAAATCATGTTAATGCTTGTTTTAGTGATCGGGGTGTATTATAACTTTCAACTCTCAATTACCCACTCAATACCTCTCGGTTATAGAGTGATTATGCCCAATTGGCTATCTCAAGTCCAAATGGGTATCAATTCAAACAATTGATATGAGCTCAAGTCGAGGTTTTGCTATCTCTAGTTCAAACACTTTAATTAGACTAGTCAAAACCTTAACTAGTCCAATTTCTTGTTAGTCATGTTTTCCTAGACTAAGTCTTTCTTTTTCAATTAAGAACCAAGTCAGTAGGCATGAATCAAGGTTTGCAACCATTAATTCTAGAAATAATGCATAAACAAGGCTAAATAATAAACATTCAATCATAAACAAGCACTAAATTAATTACCCATAAGGTATACACACTATGGTTGGGACACAACCCTAGAGAAAATCTAGCTACTTGATGTTGGGCAAATTTCTATATGTTTTAATATTACTTCACTCATGTTTTAACCGCTTTTTGGTATTATTTGGTCTTTAAAATGCCCAACATGGTTTAATTATTGGTTTTATGACTAATTGAGTTGTGTGTGATAATATAGGGTGTTTGGAGTGCAAAAATATGAAAAAAAAAAAGGTGCTCTAGCTAGAGGAGGAGAGGCTGGATGCGTTGCATCCAACCTAGGAAAAAATCATGTTTCGTGCACCCTTAGCAGTGAAGTCGGACCATAGCATCCGCATCTGGGCACAGCTGAGATGGAGGAACAAAGAGTGGATGCGAAACATCCACCCTAGCATGCGAAGCTGAGAAGTGAAGGATGAGGTGGATGCGAAGCATCCACCCCAGCATCAATCCCTGAAGCTGAGTCGGACTAGGAATAGGAGAACTTTGGCCCACGACTTTTGTACGCAATATATAAGCCGAAAACACCCCTTTTAGGGCATCTAACACACTTTTTGAAGGGAATTCAACCTAGGGAGAGCAAGGAGCCGTCGTGGAGGCCGGGTTTCATCTTTCTTCCACAAAACTTTGTAATTTTATGTTTCTTTGTATGATTTATTGTTTGGCTACCATGTCTATGTGGAGCTAAACTTCACGTTCTAGAGTTGTGGTTCTTTCATGACTATTGTTATTCGGATATTGATTTTGCCTTCTTGATTTATCATATTGGTTTATTTATTCAATCTTGCGCTTAATTATTTGATTGCTTGATCACCAATTAAATACTATCTACGAATCTAGAATTGAACTCGAAAGTGGGAATTCTAGATTGCATGTAGGATTGAGTAGAGCAAGTTCTTGAACCTGGGCATCGGGGGACAGATTTGCGGTTAGGATAGACATATACCTAATTGTCTTGCTTGGTTGATTTACAGGAATTATAAATGCGTTCTTGTTGATTCTAACTCCATAGACATATAGGCGTTAGGTTAGCTTGAATAGGCGAGTAAGAACTCGACATATTCTTATGAGCAATATTAACCATGTCAACCAATAAGACAGATGAATTAGTCAGTCAATTCACTTGAAGAATGCAATAGAATTCTTAGATAGCCCATAACCCCAGATCATTTTCATCACATTGATAACATAAAAATCTGTTCTTCCTCTGTTCAACGTTCACTATTTATTTGTCTTTATTTTAGTTAGTTAGAATCAAATACTTCTAGGCTAATCCTTGTTTAGATAATTAGGACAGTCTAATTTAGTTAATAGTTAATCACAAGTCCTCGTGGGTTCGACATCCGACTTTTTGTCACTTTATTACTTGACGACCACGTATATTTGCGTGTGTGTTTGGCCGCAACAAGTTTTTGCCGCCGTTGCCGGGGACTTAGAAATTAGCTATTTTCCATATTAGACTTCTACTTTTATCTTTACAAGTTTTTTTTTTTTATTTTTGTAAATATTTTATTTTTATAATTATTTAATTTTTTCTCTTAGTGTGTTTCTAGCTCTCTCAGCATGACATATGGAGATGAAATATTCGAAGGTAAGGTTATTGAAGAAGATGCTTGGTTGACGGAAGACTTTTATGGCCTGTATTTTTGGGCTTGTCATGGCCTGACCTCTTGGAGATCTGAATTTGAATATGGAAGTAAGGGTTGGTATTGGGACAAATATTCTCGATTAGGGGAATTTGCGGAACGATGTTATTTACTAACAACGTTGGTGAATGATTGGTCTAAGGAGAGAGATGAACTTGCACGTAAAATTGATAATTTTAGCTTGGTTGTGTTATAACTTGGATGCAGATCTAAGTGCAAAGGTTGATGCGTGTAACGCCTAACAATTTAATGATGAGTTGTGTGAAGCTGAAAAAAATCTTTCAGACCAAATTGAGGAGCTAAAACGAGAATACCAATCAGTAGACCATGTTTTTCTTGAGGATGCCAATGTTGAGAAGAGTGCTTTAGAGTCATGTGAGGGAGTAGATAACATTACTTTAGGAGAATTGAGTGTGTGTATAAATGGGGAAGTAAATAGTAAAATTCATAAGTTAGAGAGCATTAGATCTCATTCCAATCATTTGTCACATTGTGTTTAGATAGTAATCGAGCCATCTGAGCCTATGGGGGATTCAAAGAGTGAGGATGAAAGTGCTTATATTCTTGAATTTGTTGTGCCGAAAAGCAAAAATTACATTCCTCATCTAAAGGTCGAGAAGTGTAGAGTGAAAATATTATATCTTGGCCTAGTTATCTTTGTAGCCCCACCACTGGAGCATAGATGCAGGCTGGATGCCATGTTAGGGGTACAATTCATAAGTTCGAGGTGGAGGCAAAAAGTGATTTACGTCGCGCTGCAACGTTAAATTAGGCGCTTGTTGGGAGGCAATCCAGCTTTACTGCTTTATTTTAGTTTTGATTTTTTTTTTCTTATCGTATTATTTTTGTAGTGTTGTTTTATTTTGTATGATTTTGAGCACAGGGAGCAAAGCCATAGGAAGTGTGCGAAAGTGAGCCAGATTGATGGAACTAAGTGTGGGATGCCCGCACAAAGGATCATCTCTTGGGAGAAATCTAAGTACCCCGTGAGCCGCTATTGCTTCGGCCTTTGGCCTTTCAGGGTGTTTCTTGTCCACCCTTGTTATTTTTGCTTTATTTGTGCATTGGGGACACTGCACTCTTTTAAGTGTGGGGTGGAAGATTCTCTGTAGTTTGTATATTATTATATTATTATACTATAGGTTCTTATCTTTTTATTGTTAGCTAGCTTCTTATTTTTATTTGCATAGTTAGTAGAATTAATGATATAGTATAGTAGTAGTAGTAGTAGTTTTGGTAGCTTAATTAAAAAATAAAAAAATTCAGAAAAACCAAAAATTAAAAAAGAAAAAAATTGAAGATTTTGGACTTTTCCTGACGATGGATCTCCTAGACAGTTTTGTTGAGAGATTAAAGTCTAAGCAAAAAAAATTGAAAAATTGAAAATATAAAAACATGTCTTTTATTTTTCTTTAGGTAGTAATAATCCCTGGTGGTTTTTCTTTGTGCCTCGGTTCTTTTCCATGGGAGGTAATTTGAACCGGGTAGTAGTTTTTATTTTATTTTTTAGAGTAGATTAGAATTTAGGGAACAAATAGAGGAAGAAAGATGAGATTCCTAGGCGCTTTGACTTGTTTGATAGTAACGTATTTAGGCTTTGGCATGTTTTCCTATATTTTGAAATTGATCTTGATGCCTTTATATACTGGATAGCATGTTATTGATGTCCATGTCTCATTTACTTGACTTATGTTCACTTTGTGATTAATGCTTAATATCTTGCAGCTTCGTGAATACTTGCATTAGTTGAGAGTCGGAATGAGACCGTCCTTAGTGAGTCATGTACCATGTGCGGTGAGATTTTTGTGTAGTCCATGTATTGTACTTGTGTCTAGAACTTGCCCGGTATGTGACTCGAAGCGAATTTTAGGTGATGCTCGATTTGAAAAATGATTTTAGACTTCTTTTTTTTTTAAATCTTTTTGAGCTTAATTGCTTAACACAAATAACATCTATCCCTAGTTAACCCTTTTGAGCCTATAGACTTTTATTTGGCACCCACATTACAAGCCTATAATCCTTTTGTTCTTAATTGACATTGTTTTGATCCTTTTACATCTTAAAGCACTTTAATTGTGAAATGAGCGCTGAAGAAGTAAGAAGGGACTAAATGCGGGGTGGCTTTTGAGTGGGACCAATGAAAGGAAGAAATGTGCACTTATTTTGTAAAAGAATACACCACTAGTGGAAATTGCAAAAGAAAAAAATAATATATATAGATGAATAAATTATTGTCTTATTTTTGCTAGTGGAGTGTAAATGACGATAGTGCTTAAAGAAAGAGGAAATATTTTTGGGGTGTGATCTTGTTTGTGAAACTAAAGTGGATTGAAGAATTTGCGCTTAAAGTTTATCATATGATGTGGGACATGCCGAAAAGAGGGAGAAAATTAGACCACAGCAAATAGAACAAACTGTAAGAAAGCTCTTTCAGTGCAGCTCTATTGTTATAACCAACGAGAAGCACCAAGACGAGGGATGGCATATACACGTCATAATAAAGAACTCTTTAGGAGGTTGAGTCACTATTACTAAATATATCCTACCTATTCCTTAGCCTACATTACAACCATAAAAGTCCTAATTGATTTTAGATCGAGTGAGCCTATATTAGTAGAGATTTACATCAAGGGCAAGCCTATGGTACCAAGTGCATGCATATGACTTCTTTGTGAGAGTGAGCGGAGTTTCTCTGAAATATGAGTCCTTAAAATATATTTGAGTATTTGATTCGAATGCGTGGATTCTTCTTATTCTCTGTTCTTTTGTTGTGAGGGCACATGGTTTTACGAGGGATAGGTAACATTATTAGACTTCTCTACGATGTTGAATGTTCAAGCCATGAGTGCATTGTGACATGGAGTCGGGTTTTGAGGCAAGGATTGTTAAGAGCATGTTGCTTTTGTTTTGAATATTTTTGAAATATGGCATAAGTTAAAGGGTTTTGAATATTTTGTTGAATGCATATGCCAGAACTTAACTGTTGCTATCAATCATGGTAATAGGTATGGTGTGCTTTGAAAGATAAGAGCTTAATTTTGTTTCGTCTATTATAGTAATGGTTTTTTCGAGGACGAACAAAGGTTTAAGTGTGGGGTGGTGATGTTGGGCATATTTCTATATGTTTTAATATTACTTCACTCATGTTTTAATCGCTTTTTGGTGTTATTTGGTCTTTAAAATGCCCAACATGGTTTAATTTTTGGTTTTATGACTAATTGAGTTGTGTGTGATGATTTAGGGTGTTTGGAGTGCAAAAATATAAAGAAAAGGTGCTCTAGCTAGAGGAGGAGGGGTTGGATGCCGCATCCAACCCAGGAAAAAATCATATTTCGTGCACCCTTAGCAGTGAAGTCGGACCATAGCATCCGCCTTAGCATCTGCACCTGGGCACAACTGAGATGGAGGAACAACGGGTGGATGCGAAGCATCCACCCTAGCGTGCGAAGCTGAGAAGTGGAGGACGAGGTGGATCCGAAGCATCCACCCCAGCATCAATCCCTGAAGCTGAGTCGGACTAGGAATAGGAGAACTTCGGCCTACGACTTCTGTACGCAATATATAAGCCAAAAACGCCCCTTTTAGGGCATCTAACACACTTTTTGAAGGGAATTCAACCTAGGGAGAGCAAGGAGCCGCCGTGGAGGCCGGGTTTCATCTTTCTTCCACCAAACTTTGTAATTTTATGTTTCTTTGTATGATTTGTTTTTTGGCTACCATGTCTATGTGGAGCTAAACTTCATGTTGTAAAGTTGTGGTTCTTTCATAACATTGTTATTCGGATATTGATTTTGCCTTCTTGATTTATCATATTGGTTTATTTATTCAATCTTGCGCTCAATTGTTTGATTGCTTGATCACCAGTTGAATACTATCTACAAATCTAGAATTGAACTCGAAAGTGAAAATTCTAGATTGCATATAGAATTGAGTGGAACAAGTTCTTGAACCTGGGCATCGGGGGACAGATTCGCGGTTAGGATAGACATATACCTAATTGCCTTGCTTGGTTGATTTACAAGAATTATAAATGTGTTCTTGTTGATTCTAACTCCATAGACATATAGGCATTAGGTTAGCTTAAATAGGCGAGTAAGAACTCGACAGATTCTTATGAGCAATATTAACCCTATCAACCAATAAGCTAGATGAATTGTTCAGTCAATTCACTTGAAGAATACAATTGGATTGTTAGATAGCCCATAACCCCAGATCGTTTTTATCACATTGATAACATAAAAATCTGCTCTTCCTCTGTTCAACATTCACTATTTATTTGTCTTTATTTTAGTTAGTTAGAATCAAATACTTCTAGGCTAATCCTTGTTTAGATAATTAGGATAGTCTAATTTAGTTAATAGTTAATCACAAGTCCTCGTGGGTTCGACATCCGACTTTTAGTCACTTTATTACTTGACGACCGCGTATACTTGTGTGTGCGTTTGGCCGCAACACTACTCATGCTAGAAAGTGAAGAAAACAAAGAAGAAGAACTAATTAAAGCCATAAACTACGATTAAATTGATAAAACTAATGATTCTTCACTCAAAATAGTCACTACTTTCCCAAAACAGCAAAATATTATCGCTACTGCTCAAAATAATACAAAACTTGCGCTAAAAAAGTTTTTTCCGGCTATTTATAGTGCCCTAAAATTCGCTGACAAAAATGCACTTCAGGAGGTTCAACGGCTGCACAAATTTCATGTGGGGTCCACACTTTGCTTATCTTCTTCCGTTTGAGAGATTCTGCAGCCGCACAATTTCGTCTGCTGCTGCACTTCAGCTTTTGCGATCGCACTTTTCCTTTTGCGGTTGCACTTTTGTCAATGCTTCGCATTTGATCGTTTGCACTTTCTCTGAACTTTTAAATTCTTATGAGTACGATCAGGTTTTGCGACCGCATATTTAGTGTAAGGACCGCATTTCTTCTCTGAACTTAGGTATATATGATTGCATAGTAAAACCGAAAAAACTGATAATTAATAAAAGAACGACGGTAGAATTTGTGCTTTCTTTTGTTTAATTTGATTTAATATTTAACAGACTAACTTAAGTAGTTAGATTAAAATATTGGAAAACTTACATAAATGTCCCAAATAAATCTCAACTTACCAACCTCTAGCCATTAGTCATAGACTTACCAAAACTAGCCAACAAAAATTGAAAAACCAAATAATAGGGTTCTTTCTCTCAAAGAATCACATGCAAAAATCACCTTCCATATTGTTAAGCGTGATTAGCAACATTAGATACAAGACGGAAAGGAAATTTCATGGACGGGGTAGCAAATAAGGTGATGAAATACAAAAATCTATACAATATTCTAAAAATCTAAACAAAAAAGGAACTTTTTCAATGGGTATAGTTGAAATTCATTGAAAATATATAGATAAGTCAATATACAAAATTTGAGGAAGATTGGAGGTGATTTGGACTGGTTTTATATCAAAATTCGTAATTAAATCGAGTTCAAAAAAGTCTTCTGCGACACATGTATCAAACATGTATCACGCATGTATCACACACACAAGTATACATGGATATACATGTGATACACAATTGATACAAATATGATACATATGTGATACACAAATGATACGCAGTGTGATACACATATCATTTTTTTTTCATGTTCACCTTTTACTTCGAATTTTCAATTCAAACCACCTCAAAACTTCACCAAATCATCCCAAAACTGAGATTCAAGCTTCTTAAGTTATGCCCAATCTATTCTAATAACACCCACTCAAAACAAAGCACAAATTTGATATTTTTTTGCTACAAATAGCTAATTGGCTAATTTGACTAATATTAGTAATATTTTATCAATTGGCCAATTTTTGTAATGAGCTACTTATAAATGGACATAGCTGGTAGTTTCCCTAAAATATTTAAGAAATTGCATTAACTGGTTTAATTTAAATTTAATTATACATAAAATCACGCAAAACGAAGCGCTTGGTGGACAAACACAGTACAATTAAATAAAGTCAGTCACGTGCAAATGAGAAGTGGTGACTCCGTTCTATTACTTTTTCTCCTTTATTAGGTACCTTTACTTTACTGGTTAGGTTTTGTGCTATGCAGCACGAAATAATTATTGTACTTTGTATTCTAGTCATCTAGTAGCACCACGTGACAATCTAATGCCAAAAAATTACTAGTATTGAATAGTTATGGTGATAATAGATAGTACGGCATAGGGGTGGCAAACGGACGGGTCGAATCAGATTGAATATGAAACGGATTAAAAATGGGTGATGGAAAAATAAATAAATTATCCGATCTATATTTAATACGGATAAAAATAGGTTAACCGTCGGATAAGACGAGACCCATATTATCTATGGCTTCTTGAATATGATCACTTTTGGGAGAATTCTCAGTCCCTTAAATTTGAGAAACCTCCAATTTGAGGCTTTACAAATATAAAAGTTAAACCCAATAGTTATTCATTGGTTATCCATTTTCTAAATGGATAATACGGTTCTTATCAATATTTGACCTGTTTTTAAAAAGTTTATTATCTAGACGGACTATTATTCTCATGATAACTATTCAATAATTTTTTGGCATTAGATTGTCACGTAGTGCTACTACAGCATATATGTTAAAAAAATTAGGGGTGACAATTTGAACCTAAATTCATTCAATCCATTTAAGGTTGGATTGGTCATTGAGTTGTTCGTGTGAGTCAAAGTAACTTTTAGGCGGATCATTAACTCGTCAATTTATTAATTCAATCCATTTTGACCTGCCCAAAATGAGCCTAACCCCCTCATTTGATACCCTTAGTAAAACCTAATAAATGAGAGGAAATAACACTTTGGTTCCCCCAATTATGATATATTCCCATTTCTGGTCCCTTTAATTTGTACTAAATATATTTTCACAATCAATTAACTAAAATATATTCTTATAGTCTGTGTTATCAACAACATGTTATATTTAAATTATTTTTTGAATTACATTACCCTGAAGTATGGAGTAATATTAATACGAAATTAATATATCACATGGCTAACTAAATGTTGTAACGATTAAGAATTCAACAAATTTGTGAATATTCACAAGCATATAGGTAAAAATAATATACATTTATAATTATTGAGGTCAAATGAGTATTTTCATATATTACAAGGATTAAGTTAACAGTTTTCAATACTCAAGGACTAAAGTTTCCGAAAGCTAAATTCAGTAAACGTGAATTTTTACAAATTATTGATATTTTGTGGAGAAACAGTTTTACAATATCGAGAGAGAATAAGTTCAGCTTTTTTGTTTTGGGTTATTTTTGTTTACAGATTTAGCAAAAAGGTGAAAGAAACATTTGGTATAACACGTGTTATATTTTGTTTATTTATTGAAGTTGAGGTCTCATACACTGCCAAAAAGCTGGGCACCACAAACTATTGGCCTCGACAAAATATCACAACAATAAACGGCCGGCAAAGTGTTGAAATTGTCATCGAACGATATGAAATGCTCTACACTCTTGCCCCCTATGTCAATATTTGAGGTTATCAAACGTTAGAGGAGGAGCCATGATTTTTTAATTTATTATTTTTTAAATTAATAATTTATATATATTTAATAAATTCTTAAGGTAAATACATGATTTGAATCAAAGCTATTAGATTCTGTCGAATCCACAAAGTTTTACTCTCCCTCAGCCCCTGACCCACGCTCACTGCTACAAAAGTAACAGATAATTCGTCCAAATTCTTCACCGAAAGTGAGGACTGAGTTTTAGAACTTGATCATTCAAGGGTTATCACTTGACACCTTTTCATAAGAAAATATGTTTTGCAATTAAATAAAAGAAGCTTTTTTGTGGGTTTAGTTGTCTATGTAAAAACTTTACGTGACAGTAATTTTTACGAATTTTTTAATTTTTATAGTGATCTAGCTAGGTTTGAAATAAAGGTAAATATGTCACTTTCTCAACAAAGACATGAATAACTCCAATACTTAATGACGGGCAAAGATATTTAATTCGTTTAGTTCTGTTGTGATGCCTGATGGCAATGGGGCGGTGCGAGGGAGGGGCAGAGAGGGTTTGAACCTATGTGGCGCAGTGCAAGTTTGAGTTTGGGCAGGTTGATTTTCTTACAAAAGAAGTTCTTGCGGGTTAATGAGGGTTTGGCCAAGCAAGAAACATACACTAATAATGCAATCACGCAATAATGACTTTGGCTTGATAGAAGAGCTTTGATTCTTACAACAGTATAGTGTTGTACTATATAATCCCAACATTATATTTGCACGTGTATGATTAATATCAGCTCTTTTTTTTGGGTAAGTATTATTTATTGATATCAGCTTCTTCACTCCTCCTCCTGCTTCTTCACTTGCAAACTTCAGCACATTCTTTTGTTGACCATTTTAATAGTAGTTACCTCTCAATTCTCATCATTCATGTTGATTAATCGTGAGTGTTTTAAATTTATCATTTTTGTTATTGGAGGTTTTGATTTATGCATTTATCACTACAATTCAAATAGTGAATTACTTGTTAGAGAAGCTAATGATAGAGTGTTGTCATATATTTTTGAACATCTCAAATGGAAAGACTAAAAATTCAGAGAAACTCAGACATGATGAGTATAGCGTGTGATAGTTCTTTAAAACCTAGTATTAGCTATTTTCTTCTTCTCACCCTATTGCCCGAAAAAAGAAAAAAGAAACTTAGTAAAACAGTTTGTTGTTACATTCATCTTAAATTCTTAACTGATATGTAAATTTTCAACCAAACGATAAAAAAGAAATAAAACTAAGAAGAAGAAGAAGAAAATTAAGAGGGGCGAGGCGGGCGGATGGATGCGGGTGTGGATGTGAGTGTGAGGTGGGTAGACGTGGGTAAAAATACTGTACGAGGTAGAACGTGACGGGTTAAATTTTGCGGATTAAAACAAAGAGGATTTTTTAGAAACTATTATTGTTTAGTGGATATTAACTTCCTATAGCTACCATATACATAATTACTTTCTATAGCTACTATTCACTTGTTACGGTAGTATATTCGCTATTCGCGCTGCTGTATTCATGAATACAACAGCAAAAAGTGCCTAAAAATTAGGACAGTCCAGTTGTACGCGCATATATTAGCGCCATGTATTCATGAATACAACAACAAAAAGCGCAAAAAATCAGGGCAGTTCAGCTGTACGTGCATGTATTCATATGCATTCGCGCTGCTGTATTCAAAAGCGCCTAAAATCAGGGCAGTCCAGCTGTACGCGTATGTATTCACATGTATTCGCGCTATGTATTCATGAATACAGTAACAACAATCACCTTAAAAATAGGTATGTCCAGATGTCTAATAGACATGCCTTATTTCATGTCTCGATGATAGTATATACCATAAATACTTATTTTGCTATAAAATATAAAAGGTAACTATAAAAAATAATATCTAAAATGATTTTAATTTATAATAAATATTGTGTATACTAAAATTTCCTAAAACAAAACTCATACCGCTTGCAGTTTCCAAATCTTTACAACCGTTTGTTATATTTGTGATTCTTTAAATGTGGGTGCAATTATGAGAAAAGGACAACACGACACCGTACACGTGGTATTTACTATCGCATCACCATCAAAACCTCAGTCTCTTCTTAAATTTCATCACGTTTAAAATTTGACAGAGTCTGAGCCCGTTTGGATTGACTTAAAAAAAAAATGACAAGTGCTTAAAAGTAGTTTTTAAGTGTTATTACCTGTTTAGATAGAAGTGTTGAAACTTAAAAAAAGTTATTGAAGTGTTTGGTAAATAAGTGCTGGTAAGCACTTTTTTCTGTTAAAAAGACAAAAATATCCCCTAAACAAATAAAGAACCTACATCTTCCTCTTGCTTATTATGTACTAACAATCTGCCAAACCTCGATTTCTGTATAAACGGACCATGACAAAATATAATACTTGCAAAAGATTGTTACCATATTTTTTTTTAAATATAAAGCCTTAAAACCAGGTTTTGGATTACTGGGTATACAAATACCTCAAAGAAAAAGCATATAAAGAAAAAGTATATAACAAGATGAAATAAGAAAAGAGAAAGACTAAACTTACATTAAGTAAGGATCGAAGATGAAGGAGAAGAAGAGGAAAGAAGATGAACAGAAAGTGGGAGTGGTCGGATATTTTAGGATTTATTTGATGAGGGTAGTTTTGGGATTAGTAAAAGTTATAAGGGACAAGTAAGTAATTTCTTTGGTCAAAATAAGATAGCTTTTAAGCCCAAAACGGAGAAGTTAGGATATTCAACTTATGGCTTTTAGCTTTTTTTGAGCCCTTTTTAACTTTTTTAAGTTGTTTTCTTTTTTTACCAAACACTCCAAATATCTAAAAATGACTTAAACGCTGGTTTGACCAGCTTTTAAGCCAATCCAAACAGGCTCTCTGTCTTCAGGGAATTATTAGATCGCATATTGGGAAAATGTGTCATGATGTGAATTGCTTGGACACATTCATTACTAGATATTCCCTCCGTTTCAATTTACGTGAATCTGTTTAACTGGGCATGGAGTTTAAGAAAAAAAGAATACTTTTGGAATTTGTGGTCCTAAACAAGCTAAAAAAGGGCCTAGAGTATTTGTGTGGTTATAAAATGTCACGACCCAATTTAGAATTGTGACCGGCGCTTAGGAGCAAGTGCTCCCAAGTAAGCCTCATCGGTAATTTTACAGAAAATCAGACAGAGTTTTCCCTGTTTTTGGACTATCCCAAAAAACTTCCTGTCTCAAATCAGCAACCAACATCCTAATATCATACCAAACAATTAACAACTTGTTAATTAACCAATATAAGTCTCCACCATAACTAAACCACCACCTAACCAATAGAAATACTAATTTATCTCCAACTTTGATAAATGAGAACGATACTCAACATAAGACTATAATAACAAAAGAATACTCATGACACTAAAATAATGACTATGGAGCGACTCTAAGAGTTTAAAGAAAGACCATAAAAATAAATAAAAATCTTCGCCCACGCGAACAAATGCGAGGCTCACCGAGAACTATTAACCTGTGCGCTCTAATTAACGAAATCCTTGCCTGCGTTAAATGCTATCTCTGTAAAAAAATTAGCGGGGAATGAGTCGCTAGCTCAGTGAGTAATAACACTTAACCACAACCGTTTTTGATTGGGGACAAGTCAGAAATACATGCTTGTATAATAAAATTCAGAAATTATCATAAAAATAAAATGCCCTTTCCAGAAACAATAAATAATTTTCAGTCTCATAATATTTTTCTTGTAGTATAATACGATAGACAATTCCGTAATAAGCTCGGTAACCACTGTATAATATCAATATTCATATTTTTGGGAGGTTTCAATGAACGGATCATGTAATCGGTATAACTGTGGACTTCTTCGCAAGAAGTCAATATAACGGTAGTCCCTACTCGAGGGAAAATCGGTAACGGTATGCTAGTTCTACCTTCCCACTAGCGAGGGCTATAACGGTAATCGGTAATTACAAGGTGCACCAGGTCTAACGAACCCGCCGTTAGCTACGGGATCCTTCAATGTCTACTCCCATTTATACTTGTCTCTGTAATCCGTATATACTCGTAGAAACTATTTTAAAACAATATAGGGAATTTCGGTTCTTATCAAATCATATAATTTCCTTTCGATAACAGTAAACTCAAGTAACGGTAAAACAGATCTAGTGACAATGAAAATATTTAAAACCACGGCATTTATCTCAAATAACTATTTCGGTATCATATCGAGTAAAAGACTTGTCCCACATGCAACTCAAAATAATCGGTAACATATTCATATTAAAAATCATGTGTAAATCATGCAAGTTATGAAAACACAAATTGCGGTAAGATTACTACTCACCTCTAAAAGCCAACTAGCCAAAGCTCGATTTCTTACCGATCCAAATACTCAACTTATGCGAAAATCTATAAACCAATATAAGTCTAGCGTTACCACTCATTAATTCCATAACTCATTCCTTTAAATAAATATTTGTTGCATATTGATTTTCTATTCTCAAACCTTACTTCAACTTGTTTACTAAATATGCTGGAAAATTGCAGGAAATAATATCTTCCTAATGGGATTAAAGGAGTACAAGCAGCAAAGTAGTTAAGCATCTTGTCTACTTACTCAAACTTTTGAAATATATAGTTGATCCAATCTGACTAATTAATTACTTAACCTATATCGGATAAAATTTTGATTCTCGTTCATGGCTATTCTCATATCCAAGTAAATTGGTACTTTTATATCCAAATCAGTGTTATTACCCCTTTAACTCAACCCATGACAATATGTATAAACTCATGCCAGTGAAACAAAATTATAAGAACACTCTATCACCTATTTCTACCTCTTTCTTCTTCTCTTCCTTTTTCTTTCTGTGTCGATTTCTCTTTTTTTTCTTCTTCTGTAGCTTCTGTTTTTAGCCACAGCAGTTCCCCTTTTTATTATTAACCCCAAATTCTCTATTTGGTGATTTTAAAATTCTATAAGACTAAGGACTCAAATCTCTTTGTTTTTGGTTACCATACGCCACTTTTGTTAGCTATGACCCAAATATCCTTTTTATTTTTTTTTTTATTTTTTTTTTTTGTGTGCGCGTTTTGTATTTTTTTGTTGTGCTTCGTTTCCTTCAGAAGCAATTTGCTTCTTAACCCTTTTCATCTTTATTGGCAGCTTATGTAATGGGCCCTTTCGGCCCTTTTTTGTTTTTCTTATATTTTTTTTTTGAGTTATTTTGTTTTATTAATTTGCTCCCTTTTTTCTGTTATTATATTATTATTATTATCATTATCATTATTATTACCATTATTATTATTTTGCTAATGACCAATACACCCTTATTAAATATAGGGTATTACATAAAAGCTTCTCATTAAGGGTATAATTGTAAGTTTAAGCTAAATTTTTTCCTAATTTAGAAAGGGGTCATTTTTTTTTGGAACGGACCAAAAAGAAAATAGGTTCACATAAACTGGAACAGAGGGAGTAGTAAGGATTATGAAATATTCTCCAATTCCATTTATGTGAATTTATTTAATTCGTGCCAAAATATGACTCATTTTCTTATTTGGAACAATTTAGCTTTATACAATTATTCATAACCACACAAAATATATGTGCTTCATTTTACACCACAATTTCAAAATATTTCTCTTTTTTCATAAACTTCATATCCAGTCAAATAGGTTCACATATATTTAAATCGAAGGAATATATTTTGACGATAGTACGGAATAAGCAAAACTAACATGGGACTTTTATGAATTTTGCCAACTTTCCACACATTTCACCTTATAAAGATTAATTAATTAAATATGAATCTTTTAAAATTAATTATTCATATTATCTTTTGAAATATAAACAATTAGGATAAAAAAATTTAAGTTTTTTTGTGTCTATAATAATCAAAAAACATTCAAAAGTCAAATCGCTACAAAAGTACAGACAAACGAGAGAAATTTGACTTAAGTTCATAAGTTGCTAACCAGAAAACTTGACTAAGTAGCGCTTTTGGTAATGATTTCATTTGTTGATTTGGAGAAAAGGGGAAGTCTTTTTGTTCTCACAAAAGTTTTAACACAATCATTATCGTGTTTTAGTTTTGGATATGTGTAGCACATATGTTCTTATCATTTTGAAAATCTAGGAAAAGGAAAACAAAACTAATTTATGTTATAACTATACATGTAGTGCTAGTTGACGAGCGCAAAATACAACACGAAATTCATGTTCGCTTGCCAAATATAGTATAGTTTAATAATCGTCTCCACAGGGATTAGATTTAAATAATGTTCGAGTTATTTCTAGTTTAACGCTATTCAGGATGAATAACACTTTGATTGGAATGATTATGAACTACACTTAAAGACTAAAAGTAAAGCTACTGCAACTAATTTCGAAGACCTAGAGATTAGCAGAATTGGATTGTTATCAGTGTGAGAAATAAGGGTCATAACATGATAAGTGTAAGATTGTTATCCTGGAATTGACACTGTTAAATTTCACTATTAATGTTCTATTGATTCTCTCAAATTCAATAGGTTATTATCCTATTATCCGACTCAGGTTTCTCTCTCCATTAAACCTAAACCGTTCAAATAAGCTAATATGATGTGCGGTAAAACTTGTAAAAATCTATTGGTAAGAATGATCTAAGAGAAACTTCTCGCGAATATTTCTCATTCAATTCAAAAGGTAGATCACAAAGCTCTTTCGATTACTTAAAAGAAGTACCAAAATAAATTAAGGCATGCGTTGCAACAATATTCAATATTATGCTCATCTTTCGATTAAACACGATAATGAATAAAATCACAACTAGAGTTAAAGCTCTTCCAATAAATTCAAGAAATCAAACAATAATCAAATCCATAGATAACAATTAAGTCACAAAATCACGTCGAACCCTACGGGAACTACTCCATAATTATGGAGGAAGTCATAACAAATAGAGTTAACAAATAAGAAAACATCAATCCAAACCGTATTGAATTGATGGAAAGATGATGAAATCCCGTGTCTTGAACTCTTCAATGCTCTCCAAAAGCTTCCAAGGCCAAAAGTCCACTAAAAATCGTGTTTTGATGTATTTATACCATGTAGAAATAGGTACGGACGAAACTAAGTCGGAGTCGGACAATTGGATCGCATAAATACACTGGTGAGGTGCGCCATGCGCCGTATTAGTGAGGATCTTCAGAGAGTTAAATTTTTTTCACTCTGCGGGAATTTTGTACTAGCACCCCGTGCCCCGCGGCGCAAAAGTATATTTTTTCTAGAGTAATTATTTTTTCTCACTTTTTGTCATCCACACTTGGTCCTCGAACCCCGAACACGATCCCAACTTAATTCCTTAGGCTTTTACTCAGACTTCAAAGCTGCAATTCATACATTTTAGCTCTAAACATGCTTCTCAATTCGAAATCACATTCTACACAGCATAACACCCGTAATAAGTACAACATATCAATAATCAGGCTTAAATACAACCAAAGTGTAGTAATTAGAGTATGAAATATAGTTAAAAATGTGAATTCCTAGCCTATCATCAACATCCCATACTTAGACTATTGCTCGTCCCCAAACAGTCAAATTACGCTTCAATTAGAGATGACCTTTTCATCAAACAACTTTCCTAACCCATCATGCCAAGAATAATTAAAGCAGATTAAGAACCATACCATAACCTCCTAGCATCAAGTCTCAACTCACAAGCACCACGTATTTTTCAAAAACCTGCTCACTTAGTCTAACACAGAGGCCAATGACATCACATTTTCTTCACAAGTCATGTGCCCTCACACCAAAGATAGAGAGTAGTTCCACACAAAATAAACTTCAAGAACAAATAGAAACTCAAGATAGAAAGAATTCACTCACTCTTAAAATTAATATTCACGTGCCATAGAGGACGTACCATAGACTTGCCCGTAATATAATACTCTACTAATTTTAGCTCATTTAGTCAAAGATCAAGTAAGACTTTATTTCGGTTGTTGTAACGATCCGGCAGATCGTTTCAAGAATTGAGCCCCGCTCCCCCATTTACTACTCCTTTTGTGCTTTATAGGTATTATATAACTTACCCGGTTAGTCGGTTTGGGTTCAGAAGGATTTCGGGATCAATTGAGACACTTAGTCTCATAATGGAAAGCCTAAGTTAAAATGTGTGACCGGATGTTGACTATGTGTATACGACTTTGAAATGGAGTTTTGATGGTTCTGTTAGCTCTGTTGGGTGATTATGGACTTAGGAGCGTGTTCAGATTGTGATTTGGAGATCCGTAGTGGAATTAGGCTTGAAATGGCGAAAGTTGAATTTTTGGGAAGTTTGACCGGGAGTGGACTTTTTGATATCGGGGTCGTATTCCGATTCTGGAATATGGAGTAGGTCCGTGGTGTCATTTGTGACTTGTGTGCAAAATTAGAGTCAATGGACGTGGTTTGATAGTTTTTGGCATCGGTTGTAGAAATTGGAAGTTTCAAAGTTCATTAGTCTTGAACCTATGTGCAATTCGTATTTTTGATGTTATTTGAGGTGATTTGAGGGTTTGACTAAGTTCGTACGATGTTTTGGTACTTGATGGTATATTTGGTTGAGGTCCCGGAGGCATTGGGTGAGTTTCAGAGTGTTAACAGATCGATTTTGGACTTGGCATGTTAGCTGAAGTTTTCTGGTGCATTTGATCTGGCTTCCTCTTATGCGATCACGTGCGCAGGTCCGCGATCGCATAGGCTTGGTTTGGGCAGTGATGATTTTGGCCTATGCATTCGCGAGTGAGGGTCCGCGATCGCGTAGGTGTGGCTAGGCTGTGAGTCGCGAATGCGTGGGCTATGCCGCATTCGCGAAGAGATGAGGAGGGCAGTTAGGTTTCTGGCATTTGTGCTTCGCGATCGCGTGAGGTGAGACGCGATCGCATAGGTTGGAGGAGGCAGAGTTCCGTGACAGCGAGGGGGGGGGGGGTCATCGCGTTCGCGCAGAGTAAGTTTGAGGGGTAGGCTGGTTTGTTCTATGCGAACGCGGGAGAATGGATGCGTTCGTGATGAAGGCTTATTTGGGCAGAATATAAGTTTCAAAAATGAGGGTTTTGAGTTCATAACACAAAATTGATTTGGGAGCTCGGTAGAAGACGAGTTTTGGAGAGATTTTCACGTGGGTGTTTGGGGTAAGTGATTCATATCTAGTTTTGTTAATTTCCATGATTATGCCTTTGATTCTACCATTAAATTTGTGATTTGGGGTGAAAATTAGGGAAAATGAAGAAAAGTTCTTAGACTAGATTTTTGGGGTTTTGAATAGGATTTTGATATCGGATTTGAGTAATATCGGTATGGGTGGACTCGTGGTCGAATGAATGTTCGGAATTTGTGACTTTTACCCGATTCCAAGACGTGGGTCCAAAGGCCGGCTTGGAGCCGATTTCGGATTTTTGAGTTTTAATCTCGTATTTTCTTGTGGAATTGATTCCTTTATCCAGTTTTGATTGTATCTTATTTTTTGTGGTTAGATTCGAGGAATTTGGAGGCCGATTCGGGAGGCAAAGGTGTGTTGGAGTATAGACTGACACGAATTGAGGTAAGTAACAATTCTAAATCTGGTTCTGAGGGTATGAAACCCCAGATTATGTGTTATGTGATTTGATATGGAGGTAACGCACATGCTAGGTGCCGGACGTATGGGCGTGCACCGTAGGAATTGTGACTTGGTCCATTCCATGGAACTGTAAAGTTGAATAACTTGTTGTCAGCTATATGCTCTCCATGTGTTATAGAAATTTGACAGTAAATCATGTTCAAAATAATGTTCAGGCTATGTGTTGGTACAGTTGGGACCCACAGAGGCCGTGTTACATGTTGAATTACCTGCTAATTTCTATTTATACTCAGTCTCAGTTTTACCCGCATATCATATCTCAGTCTCTATTATTTCCTTGTTGATACATCATATCATTGTTGTTTGGGATAAGTTTCATGATTTATGAGAGCCCGAGAGACTGGAGAGGTTGATGACTGAGTGAGGCCGAGGGCCTGATTGTGAGGATATTTATGGGATCGGGGTGCACGCCGCAGCATGTTTCATTGATTTATGCCATGATTGTCTTGATATAGAGCTTGGGTTAAAGGTTCGAGCGACTGCGAAAAATGAATGACTCTGTGAAATGAGTGACTGTGAGGAAATGAGTGATTGTGGGGTTGGAGTGAATGGGAGGACTGAGTGACTGCTGCTCTGAGAGGATGCATTTGATTTTCTTATTATTGCACTTAGCTGTCATATATCACTGCTTTGAAATTTATGAGAGATATTGTATCCAGCTTTACTTGAACTTGACATGTATAGACTGATTTGACTTAAATTGCTGGATCTGAAAGCATGCCTATTTTCCTTTTTGAAACTACTCAAATTGAACTATAACTGTGTAGCTCGTCACTATCTTCAGTTCTTTATTTAGTCTTATTACTTGCTGAGTTGGTTGTACTCACGCTACACCGTGCATTTCGTGTGCAGATCCAGGTGTTTTCGGACACGGTGGGTGTTAATATTCTGGGTAGTCAATCCCTGGGAGACTTTGAGGTAGCTGCCCGGCGTTCGCAGTTCTTGTTTTCTCCTTCTCTATCTTTAGTTTTTATTGTATCTAGTTTCGGACTATCTTAGACAGCGTATTCCAGACTTGTGACATTTAGATGCTCATGCAATCTGTGACACCCCGATTTGGGAGTTTTCCGTGTTGTGTTTGGATGTTTCTATCTTGTTCATGAGAAATTGCTATTTAAACTGCTTTAAAAATCTATTTTTGTTAAATGTTGGGAATATTTTGGAAATGTTGGCTTGCCTAGTGCCACGTTAGGGCCATCACGACAGGTTATGATTTTAGGTCGTGACAATTGTAATGTAGGCTACGGGAACGTGTATGATACAATTTAGAAAATAGTAACTACACCTCCCTGAGCACTTTAATACATACAATTTTACATTTTAAAACCCCATACTTGTATTGAACCACACCCAACCTTCATAACATACTATCAACAAGCTCCCAAATTCTTTAAGCACAAACAAGATGAGACTACGACTAGCAAGGAATCAATTTTTTTCTAATAAATCCACAAACTCTTTTTTTTCTTTTCCAAAGTTCTGATTTTTTCCTTCAAGCAAATTCACTTTTTTTTTATTTCAATTCCTTACAAGAGGCTCTCACAATTTTCAAACATTGCACCTTTCTCCAAATTTTTAAGTTCCACTTAAAAACCTAACCATACCTCCACTTAGGTTTTGGTAAGCTCATAACTATATAAGTACTCAAGAGAGGTAGAAGGTTCAAACAGATATTCAATTCAAACAAAGGATTGGGCTCGTAAAAAAATAGGATTATTGGCTCAAATGGGCTAACTACGATACACATTTATTTTGGTGGGTTAAAGCATATAGCTGGCTCAATAGAGAAACACATCTATTACATTCTAGACTGAACATGATTGTTATTTCGCTTTGCAAACCCACAAGGCAAGTTCTAGACATCAACTGATGTCATGACCCAAATTTCCCTTCGTCGGATGTCGTGACGTTACCTAGTCTCTAAGGCTAGGTAAGCCTAACACTTACTGAATTAAAGACATAATTTAACCAGAACAACTACGAAGCATGAAACTGAAATTTCAATAGTAAAACCAATGATCCTAAGTGCAATGCAATACCCCAAAAACGCTAGTACAAGTTATAAGCTACTGAGTTTGCTAGAAAATTCCTAAATACGACTGTTCGGAATAGAATTAAACAGTACAATTACAATATCAGAAGGTGACTCCGGGGCCTGCGAACGTGGCGGCAAGTTTACCTAGAGTCTCCCCAGCAATGCTCGACCAGCTAGCTAATAATCAACAAGATCAGAGGCACCTGGATCTGCACAAAAATATGCAGAAGTGTAGTATGAGTATACCACAGCGGTACGCAGTAAGTATCAAGACTAACCTCGATCGAGTATTGACGAGGAACAATCAAGATACCCACTAGAATAAACAACCTGAACAAGTATAAATCTAGAGATACCATGGAACAGTATCAATATAAAGCTAGGCATGATGACAATAATTATACAATGTTTGTAATAGGGTAATGAGACACAACAAGTAATAACACTGTAGAGTAAGCTGAACACAGTTCAAATCCGATGAAACTAAATAAAGGAAAACAAGTGACAACTCAATAGGAACCACCACATGCGTATCAATAATACCACCACATGCGTGTCAATAATAATAACAGTACGGCAGAAACCTCGTGCAAACACCATAACAACAGCACGGCAGAAACCTCGTGCAAAAACCCAATAATCCTCTCAACAATAACACATGTTCCAAAATATAACAACTCAACAAGATGACTTTCACAATATGTGCCCATATGCCACAATATTTCCTCAAAACACTTTCAATATCACAACCACGAATAACCCTCGGCTCAACAACACTGAATACAACAGCAACAACAACAATAGCACGAGGATACGACAAGTAAATCAACTCAGGAACTTCAAAGCACAAGGAAACAGTAGAACGGGCTCACAAAGAAAGACACAACAGGGAAGAATGGTTTCAACAAGAATAGCTCAACAAAGAAGAGTTAAGGTGTAGCAAGAATTCCAAAAAAAAAGTACAATTCGACAATAAAAGAGATAACATGAATCAATGATCCCAACTACGGATAAGTCAACAATGAAAAGGGATAACAAAACTTCATTTAAGGTTGAGCAATTGTGGAAGAGATACAACAAATTCAATTAAGGATAGGCAATTACAGAAAGGATAACATGGAAAATAAAGAGGCAAACACTTCAGTTAAGGCAAATAAGAGTTTAATCAGTAATAAGGGTAGAACATGAAGCAATTAAGACACGTAAGGGTGAATTTAGTAAATGAGGGATTTAATATGACAAACAACTTCATATCTAATGAACATGAGAACCTAAGATCCATAAACGGTCAAATTTCAACAAATAAGCCCGAGCACGTACTCGTCACCTCGCATATGCGGCCTTCACATAACACAATTAGCACAAATGACTCAAATCCTTAGGGGTAGTTCCCCCCCCACAAAGTTAGGCAAGATACTTACCACAAAGAAGGTAGACCGTTAATCTAAAATGATCTTCTCGAGTGAAACACCCTCCGGACGACTCAAATCTAGCCAAAATAACCTCAAATCGTAAATAAAACTCATAGGAAATAATTCTGAATAATAAAGCTTCGATTTTTAATTAAAACTAAAAAGTCAACCCAAAAGTCAACACCCGAGACTGCACCTCGGAACCCGACAAAATCTACAAAACCCGAACACCCATTTCGATATGAGTCCAACCATACAAGAATTACCAAATTCCGATATCAATTCGTCCTTCAAATCATCATTTTATATTTTTGAAAGATTTTACAAAATTTCATATTTTCTTCCTTTCAATTCACTAATTTAATGATCTAAATAAATCATTTTCGGATAGAGAACACTTACCAAAATCAAACTCGTGAAGAATCCTTCCAGAATCGCTCAAAATCGAGACTTTAATACTAAAAAATGGACAAAAATGCCAAACCCTTGAATATATGTGATTCTGCCCAGGTTTTTCGCATTTGCGAACGAAACCGCATCTGCGACCCCGCATTTGTGAGAGAAGGTTCGCATCTGCCAACCCAACTAGCCAGCCCACTGGCCGAACCTGCGCAAGAATGAGTTGCACGTGCGAAACTGCAGAAATGCACAAACAGTAGAAGCAAACATCTCTGCATTTGCGATCAATGGGCCGTAAAAGCGGCCATCGCATCTGCAACAAAAACTCCGCAAAAGAGAAGCTTCCTCCCAAGCCTCAACATCGCAGAAGCGACAGAAACTTTGCAGAAGCGGCTCCGCATCTGCCATCAAACCTCCGCAGATGCGGATACACCAGAACACTGCCCAACAACCTTAACCAAAAATTTCCAAAACAATCTGAACCTCGTCCGAAACTCATCCGAGCCACTCGTGACCCCGTCCGAATATACCAACAAGTTCTATAACACAACACAGACCTACTCGAGGCCTCAAATCACATTAAAAAAACATTGAAACTACGAATCACACCTCGAATTGAACTTATGCACTTTCAAATCTTCCAACTTCCAAAACTCGTGCGGAAACATATCAAATCAACCAGGAATGACGTCAAATTTTGCATGAAATTTCCAAAGGACATAGTGGAGCTAATCCAACTCCCGGAATTGAAATCTGAACTCGATATCAACAAAGTTAACTCCCGGTCAAACCTCTCAACCTTCCAAAACTTTAACTTTCCAATTTTCGCCAAAATGCCTCAAATTATCCTACGGACCTCCAAATCCAAATTCGGACGCATGCCTAAGTCCAAAATCACCATACAAAGCTATTAGAATCATCAAAATGTAATTTTGGAGTCGTCTGCATAAAAGTCAAATTCCGGTCAACTCTTACTGCTTAAGCTTCTAAAAAAAGAATCCTTCTTCCAAATTGACCCCGAATCATCCGAAAATTGAAATCGGCCACACACGCAAGTCATAACACTTAATACGAAACTGCTCGAGACCTTAAGCTGCCGAATGGGGCGCTAATTCTCAAGACGACCGGCCGGATCGTTACAATTGACATTCACAGAATATCAACATATACCTCACACACTCGTTGGCACATAACTCACTTAGGATCAGATCTATCCCGAGTCTTTAGTCAAAACACTTAATCAAATTCAAATCAAACATTTTAAGGCACTTATCCATGAATCAAGAGATGAGCCTAGGCGTCACAACTAAAGCACTCACTGCTCTCAAGGCTTAACAGAGTTAAAACAAGTTATTTTCATTTAACACCATAGCACAAGACTTTTCTATTCCTAATAAAAAAATTAACTATACCCGGTTCAAGCAACACCCTTGAGAAAAAACCTTGACGCAAAAAAAAAAAAAAATTAAGGAGGAATTGTTACACTACCTAAAAAAGAATTTTTTTTTCTTCTTCGACTTTGATCCCTCAAGAAGACAGTCGAGAAAATCCAACGTCGGGAAAAGTCAAATATTTTTTCTAACAATAATTCAATGACGAAAGGAAAAAAAATACACAAATACATATTCACATCCCACACCTCACATTTTAAATGTGGCATGTCCCGATAACACCCAAAGAAAAAACAAGAGGTAAAGGAAACTCCCCCGATTTTTTTTCGAGAACTTATGAACTGCACCCCTAATTCTGAATTCATTCCTCGTTTTCGCTTCTTGGGATTATTTATGGAGCTCATTAAGCCCAAGTCTTATGAGGATATCTGCAAGACCCGCTCTTTTCTTTCTTTCTTTGCCCCTTTTTGAGCGGTGAATTGTTCTTTCATGATGATCCTCAACTTGTTCATGCATTCATTCACGGGATCAATCCATGCATCTTCCTGTAAATCTCCAAAAATAAAATCTACACAATCAAGGTTAGAATAAGAAAATAAAGAATAAAGGTCATGTGAATATTCCTGTGGCATGTCCAAGACCATTCGTTTGTCATTCTCTTCTACTAAAGGTTGTAAATGTGAAAATGTAGATGGGGTTTTGAACTTTTCTTCCATTGCTTCACACTGAACCAAAACCTTATTTTCAATCATCTTAGTTGAATCAGAGTCCTCTTGCAGAGTGAAAAGCTCTCTCTGTAGATGCTTATCCTCTTGGGCAGGCTCATTCTCACAGGGTATCTCCTCCATATATTCACCATCACAATGTAATGAGCTTTCTGAAAGTATACTTACTATTTGATTCACTTGTGTTGTTAGGTTCCTAATGGCTTCATCATCTTGTATAAGTCCTTCTTGATTTTGTATAAATCTTTCTTCAACACTATTCATGAACTTATACATATAATCTTCTAAACTATCATTCTCCTCTTGAGGTGGTTGTTTCACTTTGCTTTCATTCCAGTCATAATAAGGATATTTATCCCAACCAGAGTTAAGCTTGTGGCCATATAAAACCTCGCACCTGTACGGACTAGAAGTAGAGTGAGACTATTCAAAAGATGAACCATTGGAAGAATACTTACCTACTTGGCTATCAACCTATAGATGATTTTTACTACATTTAAAACAAATAGGAGGCTTGTGATAATGTTCAGCTGCTAACTCTTCAATTATTTTCTTAGTTTGATTGTACTCCATCTTCACAAACATTTAGAGTTCAATGTGAAAAATAATTCCTCAAGCTTTCTCCCTGGCACTTGTCAGGTGCTAAAAAAAATCTTGAATACAAGTTAACTAATAAAAAATATAAAGAAAAGTAAAAAAAATTAATTCCCGAATTAGCACCAAAAATTATTTTGAACATTATTGATTGCCAATCCCCGGCAACGGCCCCAAAGTTTGACGAGCACAAACCACAACACGAATTCGACACTCGCTAGCCAAAGATAGTATTGTTTAGTTATCGTCTCCATAGAGATTGGATTTAAATAATGTTCGAGTAATTTCTAGTTTAGCGCTATTCAAGATGATTAACACTTTGATTGGAATGATTATGAACTACACTTAAAAACTAAAAGTAAAGCAGCTGAGTAAGATTACCACTTATTTTCGAAGAAAATATTTTCTTAAAATATACTTTCCGCGGAAAATATTTTCTTAAAATATATTTTCCGCGGAAAACATTTTCTGTATACCAAACACGTCCTAAACACATACAAACTATACAATTAGCTTACGACACATCGTCACAAAGATTATTGGATAGAATGGTAATCCCAACCAACTGACATAATATCCAAATTGACAATGATAACAGTAGCGCCATCTCTCCCCGCTTTGGAATTTCTTTTCCGGATTAAACCTATTACAGCAACCTCTTTACCGGAATAATAAGGAGAACGTGTAATCTGTAATCATCGAATGAACTCGCATTCGTTTAATTCGACTTATAAGTCGCATTTATTTAATTGGGATGTATAAGAGAGTGTTTGGCTAAGCTTATAAGTTGGTCAAACTAGCTTATAAGCACTTTTTGGCTTATCTACGCGTTTGATAAAATTAAAAGTGCTTATAAGTTAAGTGCTTATAAGCCAAAAGCCATAAGTTGGTCTCCCCCAACTTATCAAATTTCAGCTTATAAGCACTTTAAGTTTGAGCAAAATATTTACTATTCTATCCATAAAATACTTCTTTTTAAAACAAAACTCTTCGTATACCCAGTTCTTCAGCTGCATATTATTAATTTCAGCACTTTTATCCAAACACGTAACTGCTTATTTTTTAAATCAATTTCAGCACTTAAAAGTATTTTTCAGCACCTAATGCTTATCAGCTATTCTAAATCAGCTAAGCCAAATGGGCTCTAAGTTAACTGCTATGTATAAGTCGCATAATATATGCATTATAAATCTTATAAATTGCACTTAAATCTTTCATGTCGAATTTTCCGGACTCAAAAATCACATTCCACATTTCCAAATCCCCTTTATAGTAATCTATATTTTAACGTCTCCCATTTATTTTTTCCAAGTTTATCTTATTATAAATATATGTTGTATATTTTTTTAAATATCCTTAAAATCAACTCATCATTGAAATTGTTGAGTATAAAAATAGAAACGGCAAAGTGTCAACATGATAATACATCACGCGCGTCTCATACACGATAAAATTAAAGGATAAATATTTTGATAATATTTTCTGTATTTTAATTTAAATGACACATTTCGCCTTAGCTGAATTATTTTTTGTTTATTCTGGAAGGATTACACTTCTAAGAAAAAGAAGAAGACGAAGACCGTAGATCAGCAACTCCTCTAGCTAATCTTCGTCCCTTCCCTTATTTTCATTCTCTTTCTAAAGAGAGGCTTCATTCAAGATTTAAATTAAAAGTAAAATGTAAATAAGGTATATAGACTTACAAAGATTTTTTGCACGATCAATTTAATTTAACTTATTATAGTATATTTATTAATTACTTCCTTCATCCCAATTTGTTTGATACATTTCAAATTTCGAAAGTAAAACGTATTTTTCTTTGATCATGGGTTTTTATTGCCTTTTAAATATTTTGAATTGCTAATTATTGTAACAAATAGTACTTTTATGTAGTATCTAAATATACCATAAATTTTATGTATTTCAAAAAATAAAGGGTTCTATGTCGGAATTTTTGATCAAAATTAGAAGAATCCTCAAGAATGGTGGGATATATATAAAACCAAACAATAGTCTACACAAACTTATTCTACATATAGTCCCTTTGGCAGTTGGCTGGGAAATATGGAAGAGTTGGTGTTCATGTAAATATGGTGAGCAGAAGAAACTTCTAATCAGAAGGATGGAACAACAGACCAGCTAGACAAGCTATCTCAATGGCATTCCCCCCCCCCGCCCCACCCA
>NC_031991.1:2441775-2499126 GCF_001879085.1 Nicotiana attenuata | reverse complement strand
ACCCACCCCAACCCTACCCGCCCGCAATTTTTTTTTAACTTACACATTTTAAATACTAATTTTTATTTAAAAATTATATTTTGATTTTCAAAATACTAATAGTACTTATTTACCTTTTATACATAGATGTATAAAAGGTAAAAAGCTTTGTTTATGCAAGATTAACATGGGTCAAGTTAGGCGGATTGGGATATGACCCATTGCTCCATTTTGACCCAGCCTATCTTAGCCCGAGTACTTTGGCTGGATTGGACAATGATCCATTTATTGACCTAACCCATTTCGACCCGCCCAAATTCAACCCAACCCGTCCATTTACCATCCCTATGTTGGCCAACCAAGTTGCTGATTTCCTAATTTTAGAACTAGATATGAAAAAGCTAATATTTTGTATGTTGAATCCTAAGATAGACGATCATTGGAGGGAAGATCTATTAGCTGTTATATGAATTTATTGCCTTTGGTTAATCTTTTGTTGTTTGGAGGTCAGGTTCATGTCCCTCAAGCGTGTGTAGATTATTTTTTATCGGACATGGTATGTAGAGGCCTTGCCAAACCCATCCCCAACATCTCAGAGGTAAAGTCTGGGTGATTTGCTTAATAAAAAAATTGTGAAGTTTGGCTCTCAAAATCCAAACTGTATCAAATATATTGGAACGGGGTAAGTACCATTTTTATTAGGTTACCAATGATATTTAACACAAATATTAGAGTTCATACCTCCTCCTTATTTTTCGGTGATGGAATCACCACTGTTGTATCTTTTGGAGGTCAAGTCTTAGGCCCCATCAATACACTTTTTTGGTAATACAACACAATCTAGACTACTGTCCGGGTAACTTTAAAAAAAATACTAATATACCGTTGTAATTATCTTATGACAATCAATGCATGAACATAAACTTAATTAGCAAGATAAAAGAGTACTCCATTCATTAGCCACTTCAAAACCTAGCATAGACATTGGTAATTGGAAAATTCCACTGCCACATCACACACTACCTAAGAGACATACCCTCAGCCATTTATTTAGAGTGTTACAAACTAGAAAACGAAAAGTCATCTACCCTTATGAGGATTAATAGGTTTGAATCTGATCCCCACCAGTACAAAGTAAAGATCCATCAAAACCATAGAGTTTACAACCTTCTCCTGCACTGCAACAGTTGACACAAACTTGACTAAGTTTAGCCAATCCCATCTGTGGACAAGTCATGTAAGCAACTCTTGTATCACAGTTACGTGGACAAAGTTTAACTGCTTCTATCATACTTTCTACTCCAGACTCTCCTTCACATACAAAAGTTCCATCCGCACTGAAATAGTTGCAACCCTTTCTGCCTGCGCAACAGTTGGTGCATATTCAACCACTACTTTTTTTATTTCCGCATATCGAATAGGAAATCCTTCCATCACACTTACGTGGACAAGGTTTAACAGCTTCTATCATGCTTTCAACCCCAGACTCTCCTTTACAAACAAAAGTTCCATCCGCACTGAAATAGTTGCAACCTTTTCTGCCTGCGGAACAGTTGGTGCATATTCTACCACTACTTTTTTTATTTCCGCATACCGAATAGGAAATCCTCCAATCACAATTGAAGGGACAAACCTTATTTGATTCGACCATAGTTTCGACTTCAGTCTCTATAGTTTCGACTTTAGTCTCAGACTCTCCTTCACAGATAAAAGTTCCATTAGCACTGTAATAGTTGCAACCTAGGAATCCTGCACAACAGTTGGTGCATCCTACGTTAAACTTCTTATTTCCTAATTTTGGACATCTCCCGTAGCGAATTCTTGGATTACAACAGCCATGCTTTCTTGTGTTTATTACCTAATTGTATTCGTTTTTGAGCACGGAATGTCTTATCCTGTCCACCTATTTATAGCAAATGAGTACTGACCTGGTAGAACAAAAAAATAATTAAGCTTATCAAAATCCACTTGAAATTAAATAGTCGTCCAGATCATATGATTATTGTTTATAAGTATATATTCTTGCTTAATTATAGCTCCTATATATAATAAATTTTAGTCCGTAAGATACTAATTGTCTAAGTTTGGTAAAAGAAATTAGGGTTGCCACTTTATTGGGAAAGGAAAATTCAATATTTTGTACAAAACGTGCAGAAGGTTAACTTTTAGTGGTTTAATTATTCATCTATATCTTGTATTAAGGAATTTTTGTTCCTGTCATGTCTTACTCTCGTGCAGTTTCCTATAACTATTGTGATTAAATTATATTATAATTAACATTTTTTGTTCCTGTTGTTGATAATCTAAATTCAAAACAAGTTGCTCATGTGGTAAGGACTTGGAATTTGGGTCTATCATGTGATGCACTGGCCTCAAATTGAAGTATAATATAGTTAAGCAACGTGGTAGGTGTGATTAAGGATTTCAAAACTTGAAAAATGGTGGTAGGTATGGTTACAAAATTCAAAAAATTTAAGGGGTTATTTGGTAGGAAGTATAACCCCTTCACTGTCAACCAAGAGGTTGTGAGTTCGAGTGACCCTAAGAGCAAGGTGGGAAGTTCTTGGAGAGAGGGATGCCGAGGGTCTATCAGAAATAATCTCTCTACCCCCAGGGTAGGGGTAAGGTCTGCGTACACACTACCCTCCCCAGACCCCACTGGTGGGATTATACTGGATTGTTGTTGTTGTTGTTGTTGTTGTTGTTGTCGGTAGGAAGTATAAGAATAGTACAGAATAGGCTAGTAATGCTGGGATTAATAATGGTAGGATTAGTGATATATGTTGGGATCATTTCTTATGTACTATTAGGTTTGCTGTATAAAAAATAATATACATCGCATGGTTTTTAAAAAAAAGTTATTTGTTTATAAAAATATCCTATGACGGCCTGGAAAAAAGTGGAAAGGATTTTGAAAGGGAAAATCTGTCTTTATAAATGTATATCCATGTATTAAAAACTATGATATTGCTAATTAATGTCATGACTTGCTATGTACAAAAATAGTATTAAATATGGTGTATGATTAATACAGGTATTAACTATACATAGGATAAAAAATACTATCAAATAAAAGATTAATAATATCAAAGCTAATGCCTGTATTATTTTCTCTAATATATCCTACCAAACGTAATAGTAGTTGTGCCGCGAAGGAGGAAAAAGAAATACTAGTGGACAACCGAACCAATTAATCGAGCTTTGTGTATGAGTCGGAAAACTTGAAAGCAAGTGCCAAATGACATTGTATAGGTTCCCACCAATTATAAAATAGCCGAAAATTTTCGATATACCTTCAAAATAATTTTGTCGTAGCTAGTTTGTGTTGGGAATTAGTGAATAGGAAATGGTCGGAAGAAAGTGGAGGGAAAGTGAGCTCTCTTTTGCTTTGGAAAGAGCAAGTGTCCCTCATTAGTGGTGGAAAGAAAAATGAATATGCTTATATTGAGAAAGCGCTTCTCTTGGTGTTAAATGGGTCGGAAAGAAAGTAAGTATCACACTGTTGTCGTTGCTCGGCTCGGCTTCGGCTTCGGCAGGAATAACCCAGGACCCGCGACGCGACCCGACCCGTTTCTTTCTAGGATTATTTTAAATTCTTTTCTCGGAATATTTCAAACGGGAAACATTCCCACCTGTTCCAACAGCCACGGTTGTTCCTGAAAGGTTGCAACCCTTTTCAGAAATAGTGCGAGAAAATGGCTATAAATACGCCTTGATCCTGAAATCTTTCCTTACGAAATTTTTTGAGCTTCTTCTGCACAATTAAAATTTCAGTGTAGTTTACAGCCTTCGAGTGGTTCGCTGTTTCACCAGCATTTTTGGCAGCAACACTCTGGTGAGTTAAATCGTTCTATCCTGAGAGGATAATATTCCATCACCTCGGGTACTTGAGGAGAATAATTTTCTTAAGGACACACTGTGCATTCAGTGGGCTAGGTTTTATTCCGAAATATATTTACTGATTCTGGTTTCTGAAAATCTCCAGTTTCGGTCTAATTTTCTGTTTTACTTGTTTCTGTTTTATGTTACAGAAATTTACTGTTTAGTAATATTATATTATAGTAATACAGATTGCTAACTGAAGGAACGCTATAAGCTAAACACATTGGAACAACGCGTGAATTGTAAAATGAAAACTTACTTGTTCTTCGTGAAGCGGAAACGAAAATCTGCATGTAGATCATAAAGTATTGAGTACCCTAGATCATATAAATCACATTTGATATAGTCTCAAAATCTCATATATTATTATTTCTTGTATTCACAATCATAAATCATAAGTTATAATTGGTGCACCAGTGAATACAAATAAATGAGATTCCATCAATGATCTTCATCTTCTCACGATTCCCTTAACATTAGTATGAATTCTTTTCTAGATATGCTCTGCTACACCGAATCTATGTACATGGTCTTTTGGAAACACACTAAGATAGCTAATATCACATTAAGTCTCAAGTATCTGATCGGAGTCTCTAAGGGTACAAAATCTTGGGCTATCATAAAAGCTTTGGGTCTCACACAATAATAAGTTGAGAATGGACTTAGGTTAACACAATTTGTCGATAATAGCACACATGGTATGAAACATGTGCTACAATATTTTCTCCCTTTTACCAAGGAGTGCATGTCTTTATCTCATAAAGAATGTTGTACAAATGATATTTAGACACCATAAGTATCTAAATTTGAGTTCTTTGATCTACAATATTATTTTTAACTCACATCTGTCTCACAAAGTAGACTAGGCAAACGTTTTTCACGCTAATGACCTTATGTCATTGTTTAAGTGACATTCTAATTTTAAGCGAATAGCTCTCAAATTATCCTTATGATAATTTTTCTAAAAATCATGTCTTATCTCCTCACATCACTAAGATACGGAGCCGGTTGTCACTATGAGAAGGCCAGCCTCTTGTCTACCCAACAAACTTATCAAAAAATAAAGAATGCACATAACATTCAACAATAAAAATATGTATGTATGTAAATCAACTTTATTGATAATCACAGAACATCAGTTTTATGAACACTGAAAAATAAATAACAAAATAAAGTATCTCAGAGTCTACGCAAGCCTTGAGACCTAGTGTGTCTCACAAATGCATCTCTAGACAAAGGCTTGGTTAATAGATCTGCTAACATATCTTTTGTAGACACATACTTCATATTCACTATCTTGAGTCTAACCATGTCTCTCTCATAGTTATACTTGATATCTATATGTTTGGTTTTACAATGAAACTTAGGGTTCTTGGTGGAGGATATTGCAGCCTCACAGTCAGAGTAGACTAGTACTAGTTCAATATTTTCAGCGAAATCCAACAAGTGTTCCAAGAACTTTTTCAACCAAATAGCTTCTTGTGCTGCTGATACGAGAGCCGCGTATTTGGCTTCCATCGTAGATAGTTATACACATGATTGTTTCTTACTACTCCATAATATGGCGCCATCACTGAGTAAGAAAACATATCCTGAGGTAGACTTCCTCTCGTCTAGATCTCCTCCATGGTTAGCATCACTGTATCCAACTAATCGTAGATCCTTGTCACCTTAATAACAAAGGGCATAATTAGCAGTTCCCTTCAGACATCTCATGATCCTCTTTACTACTTGCCAATATGCTAAACCTGGGTCGGTTTGATATCTATTTACTAAGCCAACTGCTTGACAAAAATCAGGTCTAGTGCACACCATATCACACATTAGACTTCCGACTGCGCTCCTATAAGGAACTCGGCTCATTTTTTCTGTCTGTTCAGAAGTCTTAGGACACATCTGACTTCCCAAGGTATGGTCTTTACTGATAGGAGTTTCAACTGGGCTACTATTTTGCATATTGAATCATTCAAGAACTTTTCTAATGTAATTTTCTTGTGAGAGATACAATAGTTTCTTTGGACGATCTCTTGAAATCTTAACTTCAAGAATATATGCAGTTTCACCCATATCTTACATCTCAAATTGAGATGACAACCATGACTTTATCTCGGTTATAAATTCCTTATAATTTTCAGCTATAAGTATGTCATCTACATACAATGTTAAAATCACAAGCTTGTTCCTTGATCTTTTGGTATAAACGCAATGGTCTTCATCCATCATGATAAAACCATTAGATACAACAACATTCTGAAAGCGTATATACCACTGCCTTGAAGATTGTTTGAGGCCATAAATAGACTTCAAAAGTCTACAAACCTTTTGTTTGTTTCCCTTTTCAATAAAACACTCAGGTTGTTCCATATAGATTTCTTCATCTAGTTCTCCATTGAGAAAGGCAGTCTTTACATCCATATGATGTAATTCAAGATCCAAGCTTGCAATAATAGCTAAAAACAAGCAAACTAAGGTAAATCGTACAACATGCGAGAAAGTCTCTTCGTAGTCTTTTCCTTTCTGTTGTGTATACCCTTTTGCCACCAGTCGAGCCTTATATCTCTCAACTGTGCCATCAGCCTTGAGCTTAACTTTGAGAACCCATTTGCTCCCAATTGATTTGCTTCTTTCAGGGAGGTCAACTAGTTCCCAAACTTTGTTGACTCTCATTGACTCCAATTCATCTTACATTGCTTTTGCCCATTTATCCTTAGAAGGGCATGAGAGAGCCTCTTTTACATTTTTAGGCTCGTTTTCTTCTTGTAGGAGAATCATAAATAGTTTGCCGCCTTCAACATCAATTCATCGGTGGGGAATCTTTTTATAAGAACCACGTCTTATTTTTGATTCATCATTGTTCCCATTTAGATCAATGTTGCTCCCACTCGGATCAAGATCATTCATCCTGCTCCCACTTGGAACAAGATCTGTGACCATCTCGCTCCCACTTGGAACAAGATCTGTGACCATCTTGCTCCCACTTGGAACAAGATCCATTTGGTCACTTCCACTAAATGTAGAAGGATTACTTTCATTCGCATCTGATGATCTGCTAAAATTCTCCCACTCGAATGAAGTGATCCTTGTACTTCTTGATCCATTATCTCAAATAAGATTAGGTCTTGACCTACCTCTCCCTTCTTAGGGAACTCATCCTCTAAGAATGTGACATCTCGTGATTCAAACTCAGTTACACTTTCACTGTCTTGCTGACCTATAAATACATAACCGTTTGAGGTTTCAGAGTATCTTATATAGATACTTTTCTTTCCCCTCGGGCCCAATTTTCCATATTTGTGAGAGGAATTATGTGTATAGGCAGCACAACCCCAAGGTCTTAATACACTTAGGTCGGGTTGTCTTCCAGTCCATAACTCATATGGAGTAGTAGTAACTAATTTTATAGACACTCTGTTAAGTACAAAGGTGGTAGTAAGCAACGCGTCACCCCAGTAACTAATTGGGAGCTTAGATTGTGCCACCATTGACCTAACCATTTCTAGGAGCGTTATGTTTCTTCTCTCCACAACACCATTTTGTTGTGGAGTATTAGGGATAGTCAGCTGAAGAACTACTCCCTTTTCATCACATAAATTATTAAACTGGGTTGATAAGTACTCATGACCACGGTCAGTTCGAGGAGCTTTTATCTTCTTGTCTAATTGATTTTCCACTAAGCTCATATAGTGTTTGAAGCAACTTATTTCTTTTGATTTGTGGGAAATTAAATAGACATAACTGTAACGGGTAAAGTCATCAATAAATGTGATAAAATAACTTGCTCCTTGCCTAGCCCTAACATTCATAGGCCCACAGATGCTGAATGGACTAATTGCAAAGGATATTCAGCTCTGGTCGCCTGACCAAAAGATTTTCTTGCAGATTTTCCAGCTAGACAATTTTCACAAGTAGACAATTCCACGTGTTGAATGTTGGAAAGCAAACCTTGTTTTGCTAACCTTTGCATTCTTTGTTGGCCAATATAACCAAGTCTAGCATGCCATATGTTTACATCACTATCATATTTATGTGAAGAAACAAACATAGAAAATATGATAATAATTAAACCTCCCATCACATGACCAAAACCAAATAAAGTTGAACCAAAAGTCAACTTGGCAGAATTTCCATGACAAAACAAGTCAAATCCTAGCTTAAGCAAAACTAAAACTGAAATAACATTCCGGCGAATTGTTGGTGTAAAGAGAACATCATGTAGTATTAGGTCTCGACCACCATGCAAGACTAACTTGTGTGTACCGATCCTTTCAATAGCAACTTTATTGTTGTTGCCCACATATATCCACTTTGCTCCATGTGGAACTCACCGAAATTCAACAAAGGCACTACTTCCCAGGCTATATGGTCCGTTGCTCTTGAGTCTACAATCCACAAAGGATTAGATTCAGTTAGAAAAATAGAACTAGTAATACAAAGTTCACTAATTCGAGCATCGTGAAATACCTTTCTAGGAGGCTCAGAGCAATCTCTGACACAGTGACCCTTTTTTCACAATTATAGCATTTCATTTTAGCAACTTTGATACGTCTAGGACGTCTGTTCTTGCCTTTTTCAGTCTTTGCCCTTTTTACATGCTCAGCTGGCTGAGCTTGAGGTGGCCCTCGCTTCTTTCCCTAGTTCCTTTTCTTTGAATCACTCTTGGTTTTGGAGGTTGTTGCAATGTGCAACTCAGCTATTGGCTTTGTAGCCTCAAGTCATTCCTATTCTAACTCAAGTTGCCTCCGGACATCTTCCAGAGTTGTGATTCGCTCATTATGGGTCAAATGCATTTTCATATGACCCCAAGAACTGAGTAAAGAAAGTATGACAGCTTGGATTTGTTGTTCGTCAGTCAACACATGACTGGCATCTTTCAACTCCCCGATCATATTTGTCATTTGCCTCCGATATGTTTTCATTAAATGTTCTGGGCGTTTCTTATATGAATCAAATTTGATCGTTAAGGATCGCAGCCTTGTGGAACATGTACCAAATCTATTTCTTAAAGCATTCCAAATATCCATAGCTCTTTGGTGATCCTTAAAATCCCTTAGGATGTCATCATCCAAGGTGCTCAACAACGTAATGCGAGCAATAGAGTTCTTTTTCTTCCAACTGTCATAGGCTTCACGCTCACGCCTATGCTGAGCAGTTTTTCCTTCTTCAGGCCCATTCATGACATTGTTAATAGCCTCCAAAGCCTCTTGCTCCTCTAGCACATACTGGACTTTCAAGCTCCATGTCTTATAGTTGTCACCATTGAGTTTCAACCCTTTGCTGAGCTCATCAACAATATTTTTCGAAGCAGTAGTCATTCTTTAACAAATAAAAATATTATGAGGATCATGTAAATATAAAAAATACGCAAGGCACGATGTTCAATATACATACATATTATGATACTAAGCATCAATTGCTTAAGTTAAACCACATATATTAATCATGGAGTGGAAAGTTCACTATGTTCCCAATCAAACTGTGATAACCACCACCGACCAGTGATTCCAGTCGCGGTTCGTTTCAGATTTTCGCTTCCGCTTCACGAATAACAAGTAATTTCTCATTTTACGATTCAGGCTCTGATACTAATGAAGGAACAGTATAAGCAAAACACATTAGAATGGCGCGTGAATCGTAAAATGAGAACTTACTTGTTCTTCGTGAAGCGGAAGCAAAAATCTGAAACGAACCGCGACTAGAATCACTGGTCGGTGGTGGTTGTCATAGTGTTTTGGAGCAACCCCTATTCCACAGTCTAAACCCCTCATCTGATTTGGGAAAAGAGAGCGTGAAAAAATACTACTTTTCTATGTATTTTATTGTACACTGTACGTGTACTTTTATAGAGAATATAAGGGTTAACTAATATTATTGGGCCTTAAAGCATCCCTTATGGGTGGACCCAATTTTCCTACACTAATAGTTTGTCCCCTTACAGGGTTTGAAAAGCCATCTTGTGAATCGATTTGTATGTAAATAGATGTATATACTGTTGGCGTAATGGCTTCCTGGCCAGTTAAACTTGTATCGGTTTGTAAAGCCAATACGTGAACTTATATTTTTCCCATTTTGTCACGACCCAACTTTCCCTCCGTTTGGGTATCGTGATGGCACCTAGTCTTAGGGACTAGGTAAGCCTAACTCATGCTGAAATGCCACAATAATAAATGAAATTTAATAGTCTTGAAGCAAAAATCTCTACAAAATTTATAATTCCCAAAACCCGGTAGTACAAGTCATAAGCTCTATAGAGTTTCACTATAACTTCTAAACACAACCGTATGGAAATAAGTACAACAGTGTGAATATAAAATAGGAAGGTGACTCCGAAGCCTGCGAACGCAGCAACAGAACTATCTTGAGTCTCCTCGACAAGAATCCGCACAACTACTAGCGAACAATACCTGGATTTGCACAAAAAAATATGCAGAAGTGTAGTATGAGCACACCATAGCGGTGCCCAGTAAGTACCAAGACTAACCTCGGTGGAGTAGTGACGAGGAACAGTAAAGACACCTACTGGTCTAATATACAAAACATGATATTTATATAGAGACTACGCGATACGGCTAATAATACAGTAATTAAAATAAGGAAAGAAACAACAATTACTTAGCGGAACACCATAAGGGAAAAACACGGAAAGGTAAGCGAGAATACAACCCAAATCCGAAATCACAAATATAGTAAAGACAAGTCATAAGTCAACAACTCCGATAGTTTTCACCTTGAGTGTTAACCAACAAGCGTCAATCAAATAGTCAAACCTTTAAGCGATAAAAATGTTTCGAAATATACTTCATTCAAATAAATGTTCTTTTCAAAAAGACTTCCTTCAAAATAAATTCTTTTTGAATATAATCTTTTCAAATAGATAACCTTCGCATATCAGTCACTCTGCGACACCACCTCATAATCATACAATACGGGTCTCAATACCTGAACCCTAACACTTGGCATCATGTGCCCTCATCACACCTCCTAATCATACTGACAACTGATGTGCCCAACAGAGTCATACTCACATGGAAGGCAAAGAACTAGTGTGTGCGCCTATACTCAGAAATCTCAAAGAGCCTCGTACTGGGTAAGGGTGATTAATCATGTGTATGCTTGTGCAAGTGTCCTAACATAGTTCATACCAACTAGTAAGTATAAAGAATAGAACGGACAGCACCTATAATGTTTACACAAGGGCATAGGATCAATGAAACATCAGCTCAGAACGCAATGATTTTTAACAAGGGATCTTCCAGGATATCGTCCCGTAGTCCCAAACATAAATACTCGGGGATATCTCAGTATCCCGGGGGTCTCTCAGTATCCTCAATATATGTGCCGGGGATCTCTCAGTATCCCGAGGATCTCATAGTATCCTCAATATATGTGCTGGGGATCGCTCGGTATCCCGAGGATCTCTTAGTATCCTCAATATATGTTGGGGATCTCTCGATATCCCGAGGATCTCCTAGTATCCTCAATATGTGTGCTGGGGATCTCTTGGTATTCCGAGTATCTCTTAGTATCCTCAATATATGCTGGCGATCTCTCGGTATCCCGAGGATCTCTTAGTATCCTCAATATATGCTGGGGATCTCTCGGTATCCCGAGGATCTCTTAGTATCCTCAATATGTGTGCTGGGATCTCTCGGTATCCCGCACTACAGTCCAAATCAATATATGTGTACAGGGGAATCTCCCGAGTGCAGTCCCGTAGTCCCAAAAGTAAATATGCAGGGGGAATCTCCCGGAATACCGATCCGTAGTCCCAAAGTAAATATGCGGCGCAACTAACAGAAACAACAGTCACAACACAACAGAAAGCTCGTACATCACCATAGTACCTAAAACAACTACAATGACAATAATACAAGGTAAGACAAGTAAATCAACTTAAGCACTGTAAATCGCAAGGAAACGGCAGAACCAGCTCACAAGGAATAACCACAGAAAAGAATCCTGGCATAAAGGGAACAGTTCAACAACGGGAAAACAAATATATAGCGACGATCCCCCAATGTACAAGTCAATAACAAGGAGCTCAACACGAGTCAAATAGTCCCAAATAAGGGCAAGTCAACAAGGACATAGGTTATCTAACTTCTTTTAAGATTGGACAATTTCGAGGATATTTGACAATTCAATTAAGGAAAGATGATCTTTAGCTCCACATAAGACTAAACAAACTTTATGAAGGATAATGATGATTCTCAAATAAGACATCAGCTATGAAAAAGATAGCATAACAATAGGAGATGTGAAATTCTTCAATTTAATCAAATAGGAGTCAATGAGGTGATAAGAGTGAATCATGAAGCAATTAATTCCAATTAAGCATATAGAGGTGAAACTAGTAAATAGGAAACTCAGTCAGGTCAAGAACACATTCATACACAGTGAATATAAAGACCTAAGAACCCTAAAAGGCAAACTTTCCACAAATAAGTCCGAACACGCACTCGTCACCTCGCGTACGCGGACTACAATCCACGTAGAAGACTCAAATCCTAAGGGGAAGTTCCCCACACAAGGTTAGGCAAGATACTTACCTCAATCCAGCTAATTCAATACTCAATTTAGCTTTTCCTTTACCAATTCATCAACGCTCGGCTCAATCTAGCCAAAAACGACTTGGATACATCTAACAATGCAAGAGAAAACAATTCCAATTAACAAAACAATGATTCTTATACAATTTGCAAAAAGTCAACAAAAGTCAACTCCCCAGACCCGCACCTCAGAACCCGACAAAATTTATAAAAATCGAATACCCATTCCGATACGAGTTCACCCATACAAAAGTTATCGAATTCCGATACCATTTGGTCCTTCAAATCATCATTTTACATTTTTGAATGATATCACATTTTTTTCCCAAATTTCATCCCAAACCACGAATCAAATGATGAATTCAATGATAGATTCATGTATTTTAGCCAAATCCGAGTTAGAATCACTCACCTCGATGAACTTCTTGAAAAACCTTCGAAAAATCGCCAAGATCCGAGCTCTCTAGGTAAAAGTATAAAATAAAACCCTAAATCTCGTTTTTATAGTGCACCTCTCAGATTTCCATCACCGCTGACCATGGAAAAAAACCACCGCTGACCGCGGTCCATCACTGCTGACCGCGGTAAATCCACCACTACAGCAGAAAATGTTGACTGCAGTGACATGCTTTAGTGTTTTGGTCATTACTTTCTCTACAAATGTCCCAATTGTGATTTCATTAGCTTTCTGAAAACTAGACACGAAGGGCTACAAATTTCGTTTTTGAATCCTCATAAAATTCCTTGTAGATCAAAAGATATAGGCTTCCGAAGTCAGACCAGTGAACCTGCGGATTCTTCCTCACCGCGGACCGCGGACCATTTTCCGCCTCAGCGGTAATCCCACCGCTGCAGCGAAATATCACCACTGACAGCGGTCCTTTTGGCCACTGGGGTGATGATTTTCTGTTGCCCCCCCCCACCACCACCACCACGATCCGGAACAACTTCTGAGTGCCCAAATGTCCGAACTCGCTCAAAACTCACCCTGAAACTTATCCGAGGCCCCCGGAACCTCAACCAAATGTACCAAAACATCCTATAACATCATACGAACTTAGTCCCACTCTCAAATCACTTCAAACAACGCTAAAACCACAAATCAGATGCCCAAACTCACGAAAATCACTATGAACTTCAAGAACCTCTAGAATTGCAACCAAGTGTCCGAACCATATCAAATCAACTCCAAACGACACCAAATTTTGCAGGCAAGTCCCAAAATTCATTCCGGGGCCGTTTACTCAAAAGTCCAGTTTCGGTCAAATTCTCACTGTTTAAACTTCCAAAACTAGACTCGTTCTTCCAATTTGACTCTGAATCATGCGTTAGCTCAATTCAACCATGCACGTAAGTTGATACACATAATATGAAGTTGTTCAAGACCTTACGCCTCAAAACGAAGCTTAGATTCTCAAAATGACCGGCCGGGTCGTTACATCCCCCCCTCTTAAAACAAACGTTCGTCCTCGAACGTGCTAAGATTCGCCTCGAAGTCCTCAAATCACTGAATGCACACTTCCAACATGCACCCGCGGGTGATCCCACGTCACCCCAATCCACATAAACCTGACGACACCATCTCAACTGAAATTTAGCCTTTTTTTTTTACCAATACCAATAAGTCTTAGAGCCAAAATTCTCACCTCCAATTCATTTCCAAGAGACCTCATTCTAAATCCATATCCGGTACCAGTCTCGACCATCTAGATCAACTCGTGACAACACCCATAGAGTACAACCACACAACATGATACATCACACATAGGCCCACAATAACATTTCTGATAACAATATCTGCCCGAATCAAATCCAGCACCGGCCATAAGCCTCATATTCAATAGGAACCCGTTTCAAACCTCCACAATAGTGACGATGATGCAAGAACATGAAGACCTCATAACCAAACACCCAAATCAACAAGCCACAACCAACACCACTGGACCATACCCCGCAAGCTAAAGTTGAAGAAACATAGAACGAAAATGACTGAATATGAAAGGAGAAACACATAGGAGAACTATCAAACAAGCCCGACGGGCACAACTCTCTATCAGTACTAACCTACAAAGTAACACAACAAGAAAAGAATTAAAGCATATGAACAATTCACAAGGACCTCATACTGGTATAACTTCCACCACGGTACACAGCCCGGTTCAAACACATCAAATCGCATGAAACCACGGGGGTCTTACCCTCAATTCTGAATCACAAGTAGGATATATATCAAACCAGCTGGAAACTTTCACTAGACCAATTTCCGTCACAAATTACAACAAGTACTGGCTCCCATACCGGTGGAGCATAAAAATCATAGCTCGTAGCCACAAATAGTAAGAAATCACATCAAGCCTACCGAAATGGACAATAGGAATTTACCACTAGTCTCATAACTCTCGATAATGAATAAAAATAGATGATAGGCACGGCTATCACTCATAGAACCTTCTAATAGGGTTACACATAAACAAAGTGCAAATCATGAAACGCACCCATAAGTGGAGCAACAAATCGGGGAACTCACCCCGATAAGCAGAACTATAATGAACTACTGATGGTGCTCCTCTATAGCAAATCAAAAATCTTACCTGAATGACATCATCTGGAGCAACGGCCTTAAGCCTACCATATGAAACACATCAATGGGCCTCCCCCTTTTGGGTGCCCTCTACTCACCTGAATACCTTGCTGTGACACATCGGCCCGAAATCTGGGGAAATCTCTCACCATGTGGCTAGTATCTCCACACTCAAAGCAACCCTTCTACTGACGTGGTGTGGAAACTGTGCGGTATGGTTACTCTGATACCCATGAACACCTAAATCACTGTGTGAAGCCTGCAGCGCAAACTGAACTGGCTGACCCACGAAACCCCCACCATGACGCACCCTGCCTCTAGAATAAGGTCCAGCAGATCTCTCCGGTCCACGAGGCCTCCTCGCCTCCCTACACTCTTCTCTCCTGATCTCGTCTGTCCTCTCTCTCCCGGTCCCACATGCCCCCCTAACCTGCAAGCGCGATCCCTACCACCTGCTGAAACAAAATACCTGACTCCAACTCGCGAGCCATGCTGAACCGAATATCATGGCTGAGCCCCTCAATGAATCCACGAACTCGCTCTCTAACTGTAGCAACAAAGGCGGGTGCATGTCTGGCCAAATCGTTGAATCTGACGGCATAATCTAATACTGACACGGTGCCCTGATGCGGCTGCTCAAACTTTGTGCGCCATGCATCCCGAAGCGACTTAGGTACAAACTCTCTCAAAACATCTCTGAAAACAGAACCCATGTAAGTGAAGCTGCATCGGCCAGCTACCAAACTCACATGCCCGCCACCACTGATAAGCCGCTCCCTTAACCTGGAACGTAGTAATAGCAACCTCACTCATCTCAACAATACCCATAGTGCTGAAAATGCGATGGCACTCCTCTATGAAACCCATTGTGCTCTCTTAAGCCAGATCGCTGAATGTAGGAGGGTCACATTTTCTTGAACCTTGCAAATCTAAGTTACTCTCCCTCGGATGTTGCTGCCCTGACCTTGGGCTGAACTGGAACCATCAATTGTGCTGCCATGACACCTGGGACCTGACTGACGGAAACTCATTGCTCTGAGTGTGGTCTAGCTGCGTCACATACTCTTCGTCGGCCTCTGCCTCTGTCTCTAGCGATATCTGTTCCGGAAGTAGCGCCATCGATAACCGTATCTCGTGTCCTCACCGTCGGTGAGAGAGTGGAATGATAAAAGTTCAAACTCCAAGATCAATAAGCTCGCACGATAAGAATGAAGGAAGTGAGATTGTCCTAATAGTTCCGTAGACTCTCAAAGATAAGCACAGACGTCTCCGTACCGATCCGCAAGATTCTACTAAACTCGCTTATGACTCGTAGCACTATGAACCTAGAGCTCTGATACCAACTTGTCACGACCCAACTTTCCCTCCGTTTAGGTGTCGTGATGGCACCTAGTCTTAGGGACTAGGTAAGCCTAACTCATGCGGAAATGCCACAATAATAAATGAAATTGGACAGTCTTGAAGGAGAAATCTCTACAAAATTTATGATTCCCAAAACCCGGTAGTACAAGTCATAAGCTCTACAGTTTTTCGCTACAACTTCTAAACACAACCGTATGGAAATAAGTACAACAATGTGAATATAAAATAGAAAGGTGACTCCGAAGCCTACGAACGCAGCAACAGGACTACCTTGAGTCTCCTCGGCAAGAATCCGCACAGCTACTAGCGAACAATACCTGGATCTGCACAAAACAAATAAGAGCAGAAGTGTAGTATGAGCACACCACAACGGTGCCCAATAAGTATCAAGACTAACCTTGGTGGAGTAGTGACAAGGAACAGTCAAGACACCTACTAGTCTAATATACAGAACATGATATTTATATAGAGACTACGCGATACGACTAATAATACAGTAATTAAAATAAGGAAAGAAACAACAATTACTTAGCGGAACACCATTAGGGAAAAACACGGAAAGGTAAGCGAGAATACAACCCAAATCCGAAATCACAAATACAGTAAAGACAAGTCATAACTCAACAACTCCGATAGTTTTCACCTTGAGTCATAACCAACAAGCGTCAATCAAATAGTCAAACCTTTAAGTGATAAAAATGTTTCAAAATATACTTCTTTTCAAATAAATGTTCTTTTCAAAAAGAGTTCCTTCAAAATAAATGCTTTTCGAATATAATCTTTTCAAATAGATAACCTTCGCATATCAGTCACTCTGCGACACCTCACCTCATAATCAAACAATACGGGTCTCAATACCGGAACCCTAACACTTGGCATCCTGTGCCCTCATCACACCTCCTAATCATACTGACAACTCATGTGCCCAACAGAGTCATACTCACATGGAAGGCAAAGAACTAGGGTGTGCGCCTATACTCAGAAATCTCAAAGAGCCTCGTACTCGGTAAGGGTGATTAATCATGTGTATGCTTGTGCAAGTGTCCTAACATAGTTCATACCAACTAGTAAGTATAAGGAATAGAACGGACAACACCTATAATGTTTACACAAGGGATAGGATCAATGAAACATCAGCTCAGAACGCAATGATTTTTAACATGGGATCTCCCAGGATATCGTCCCGTAGTCCCAAACGTAAATACTCGGGGATCTCTCAGTATCCCGGGGGTCTCTTAGTACCCTCAATATATGTGCTGGGGATCTATCAGCATCCCGAGGATCTCTTAGTATCCTCAATATATGTTCTGGGGATCTCTCGGTATCCCGAGGATCTCTTAGTATTCTCAATATATGCAAGGGATCTCTCGATATCCCGAGGATCTCTTAGTATCCTCAATATGTGTGCTGGGGATCTCTTGGTATCCCGAGGATCTCTTAGTATCCTCAATATATGCTGGGGATCTCTCGGTATCTCGAGGATCTCTTAGTATCCTCAATATATGCTGGGGATCTCTCGATATCTCGAGGATCTCTTAGTATCCTCAATATGTGTGCTGGGGATCTCTCGGTATCACGCACTACAGTCCAAATCAATATATGTGTACAGGGGAGTCTCTCGGGTGCAGTCCCGTAGTTCCAAAAGTAAATATGCAGGGGGGATCTCCCGGAATACCGATCCGTAATTCCAAAGTAAACATGCAGCGCAACCAACAGAAACAACAGTCACAACACAACAGAAAGCTCGTACATCACCACAGTACATAAAACAACTACAATGACAATAATACAAGGTAAGACAAGTAAATCAACTTAAACACTGTAAATCACAAGGAAACGGCAGAACCAGCTCACAAGGAATAACCGCAGAAAAGAATGCTGGCATAAAGGGAACAGTTCAACAACGGGAAAACTAATATATAGCGACGATCCCCCAATATACAAGTCAATAACAAGGAGCTAAAAACGAGTCAAATAGTCCCAAATAAGGGCAAGTCAACAAGGACATAGGTTATCTAACTTCTTTTAAGATTGGACAATTTCGAGGATATTCGACAATTCAATTAAGGAAAGATGATCTTTAGCTCCACTTAAGACTAAATAAATTTTAGGAAGGATAATAATGATTCTCAAATAAGACATCATCTATGAAAAAGATAGCATAACAATAGGAGATGCGAAATTCTTCAATTTAATCAAATAGGAGTCAATTAGGCAATAAGAGTGAATCATGAAGCAATTAATTTCAATTAAGCATGTAGAGGTGAAACTAGTGAATAGGAAACTCAGTCAGGTCAAGAACACATTCATACACAATGAATATAAAGACCTAAGAACCCTAAAAGGCCAACTTTCCACAAATAAGTCCGAACACGAACTCGTCACCTCGCGTACACGGTCTACAATCCACGTAGAAGACTCAAATCCTAAGGGAAAGTCCCCCACACAAGGTTAGCCAAGATACTTACCTCCATTCGGCCAATTCAATACTCAATTTAGCTTTTCCTTTACCAATTCATCAATGCTCGGCTCAATCTGGCCAAAAACGACTTGAATACATCTGAAAATGCAAGAGAAAACAATTCCAATTAATAAAACTATGATTCTTATACAATTTGCAAAAAGTCAAAAAAAGTCAACTCCCCGGGCCCGCGCCTCGAAACCTGACAAAATTTACAAAAATCGAATACCCATTCCGATACGAGTTCACCCATACAAAAATTATCCAATTCCGATACCATTTGGTCCTTCAAATCATCATTTTACATTTTTGAAAGATTTCACGATTTTTTCCCAAATTCCATCCCAAATCACGAATCAAATGATGAATTCAATGATAGATTCATGTATTTTAGCCAAATCCGAGTTAGAATCACTCACCCCGATGAACTTCTTAAAAAACCTTCGAAAAATCGCCAAGATCCGAGCTCTCTAGGTAAAAATATGAAATAAAACCCTAAATCTCGTATTTATGGTGCACCTCCCAGATTTTCATCACCGCTGACCGCGGAAAAAACCACCACTAACCGCGGTCCATCACCACTGACCGCGGTAAATCCACCGCTACAGCGGAAAATGTTAACTGCAGTGACATACTTTAGTATTTTTTCCATAACTTTCTCTACAGATGTCCAAATTGTGATTTCTTTAGCTTTCTGAAAACAAGACACGAAGGGCTACAACTTTCGTTTTTGAATCCTCTTAAAATTCCTTGTAGATCAAAAGATATAGACTTCCAAAGTCAAACCAGTGAACCTGCGGATTATTCCTCATCGCAGACCGCGGACCATTTTTCGCCTCAGCGGTAATCCCGCCGCTGCAGCGAAATATCACCGCTGACAGCGGTCCTTTTGGCCGCTGGGGTGATGATTTTCTGTTGTCCGCGGCCCCCCCCCCCCCCCCCCCCCCACCGATCCGTAACAACTTCCGAGTGCCGAAATGTCCGAACTCGCTCAAAACTCACCCCGAAACTCATCCGAGGCCCCCGGAACCTCAACCAAATGTACCAACACATCCTATAACATCATACGAACTTAGTCCCACTCTCAAATCACTTCAAACAATGCTAAAACCACAAATCAGATGCCCAAACACACGAAAATCACTATGAACTTCAAGAACCTCTAGAATTGCAACCAAGCGTCCGAACCACATCAAATCAACTCCAAATGACACCAAATTTTGCAGGCAAGTCCCAAAATTCATTCCGGGGCCGTTTACTCAAATGTCCAGTTTCAGTCAAATTCTCACCGTTTAAACTTCCGTAACTAGATTCCTTTTTCCAATTTGACTCTGAATCATCCGTTAGCTCAATTCTACCATGCACGCAAGTCGATACACATAATATGATGTTGTTTAAGATCTTATGCCTCAAAACGAAGCATAAATTCTCAAAACGACCGGCCGGATCGTTACACATTTGAACACTTCAACTAGACGGAATGAATTCTAACAAACACATTTGACCATTGACCAAGCCTATGTGGAAGTGGCACAACTGACATGACTAAATTGTGTGCAAATCACGCTGCCAAGGCGCGTAAATAGTTTTATTTTTATTAATAAAATATTAGAAGTAGAATAAAATATAAATAAGAAAGGCGAAAAGAAATGAAAAAAGACTTTTCTCTCTCCCCTCCCCTCCCACCTCTCTGATCATTCCAAGCAACTCCCCCATCCTGTAAATTTTTTTTATTTTCTATCCTACTTTCCCTCCCCTTCCCCGTTTTTTTTCCCTTTCTCTTCCCCATTCACTAAATGGCTCCTGCACAAGGATGGCAAGCACAAATCTAAAAATAGTCCAAATTTTTATGCGTTGATTTACTGAAAAAAGAAATGCAAGACCGGATATCGATTCATCAGCATCATCATCATCTGGTTCTTCTTGGTCGTCACTGAGCTCTTCCAGATCGTACTGGAGCTGTTTTGGGGAAATCTAGGGTTTGCAGGTGGGGCTTAGCAAAGAAACTGTCAATATGAGGAGGGTGAGGTTTGGAATCAAAGTCGAGTAGTTCTCGGGGGGGACTATCCCTGTCCCATTNGTAGTTCTCGGGGGGGGGGGGGACTATCCCTGTCCCATTCCCTTTTTTGAATCTCGTCGTTGGTTAAACACCAGAGAGAACTCAAATTGGAGGAGGGCGCCGTTGCCGACGACCTTGTCCACCCGTACTCTGAAGCTGTCATCCATTGCTACCTTATGAAGGGTGAGTATATAACACATGCTATATACACAGGCTGTCGAAGCAGAAAAGAGCAGTAGGCTATATTGTTGTTTGGACGAAGCTTTCATATAGGAGGAAGAAGATGATGGTGGTTGAAAATTGCTGATGTTTGGAGTTGTTGGTGGACTATTGGCTGTGTATGGAGGAGAAAAAAGAGAAAGAAAAAGAAATTAAAACTTTTAAAGGTTAATTTTTTTTTCTAATAATATAGGACCCACAAATCCACATGTCATATAATAAAGACCAAATATGTGACATGGCATTCATGTCAGAGCGATTGGCGATCACGTTCAACAGAAAGTGTTTATTAGTATTCATTACGTCAAGTTGAAGTGTTCAAATGGGAAAAATATAAGTTCATGTATCGGCTTTACAAACCGCTACAAATTTAAGTGGCCAGGAAGCCATTACGCCTTATATTGTTTAAAGGACAAAAAGAAAACTAATATAACATGCAACAAGCATATTTTGTGAGTTTAGGGAAATAGTAAAATAACTAACACGAAAATTAGCATGTGACTTCATTAGAAAAAATATATAGAGGCAAAAATATGCTAGCAAAACTCAAACATACGTCAAGGTCTAGGACGTTTCATAAGTTACCAAAATATGATTTGACTTGCCTCTTACATCTGCAAGTGTAGTTCTAAGGGACGCCACAATCAAAGGGAAATACCCGTTAAGATATTTGAAGTATATATCTTGCCAAAAAGGTAAAAACTTCATGTCATGTCAACATAGATAACATGCAATGCAAAGTCAAATCTTTCATCGAAGGCCATTCAAAAAATCTTTAACATAAGGATACAAGGTCATCATACTTTAAAGAGGAGTCCGGAATCAAAAGGTGATTTTTTTGGATTTAAAGAACAAAAATATGTGGAAAAAAAATATAGTGACCAAAATATGTATAGCGTCTTTTTAAAAAGCGCTATACCTTAACGTCCGTTTGGCCAGTTAAGTATAGCGTCTATATATAACATTTTTCACTACGATGCTATATATATATATATATATATATATATATATATATATATATATATATATATATTATGGGGGGCCACAAATAATTCTTCTTGGCTTAACTGACATAACAATAATTCAACTGGGTATAGCGTCTTAAGCTAAGACGCTATACCTCAAATAATTGACCCCCCGACTGATTTTTGCCTTATTTAAAGACGTTAAAGATTTTGTAAAAATTCATTCAGAAATATTCTCNCGAGTGCGGAAAGCTGTCTTAGGGACATCGGATGCCCTAATCCTCAACTGATGGTAGCCAGATCTCAAGTCGATCTTAGAAAACACTTGGGCACCCTGAAGCTGGTCAAACAAATCATCAATCCGCGGTAATGGGTACTTATTCTTGATTGTGACCTTGTTCAATTGGCGGTAATCTATACACATCCTCATCAATCCGTCTTTCTTCATAACAAACAACACGGGCACACCCCAAGGAGAGACACTAGGCATGATAAAGCCCTTATCAATCAAGTCTTGCAACTGCTCCTTCAATTCTTTCAACTTAGGCGGGGCCATGCGATACGGCGGAATAGAAATGGGCTGAGTGCCCGGAGCCAAATCAATGCTGAAGTCAATATCCCTGTTGGGTGGCATGCTCGGCAGGTCTGAAGGAAACACCATAGGAAACTCACGAACAACAGGCACAGAATCCATAGAAGGAACCTCAGCACTAGAATCACGAACATATGCCAAATAGGCCAAACATCCCTTATCAACCATACGCCGAGCCTTCATATATGAGATAACCGTACGAGTAGAATGACCAGGAGTCCCTCTCCACTTAAGACGAGGTAAACCCGATAAGGTTAAGGTCACAGTCTTGGCATGACAGTCCAAGATAGCGTGGTAAGGTGATAACCAGTCCATCCCCAATATGACATCAAAACCAACCATATCCAAAAGTAACAAATCTACTCGAGTCTCAAGACCCCCAATCACAACTATACAGGAATGATGGACACGATCTACCACAATAGAATCACCCACCGGTGTAGACATATATACAAGAGCACTCAAAGAATCACTAGGCATGACCAGATACGGTGCAAAATAAGATGACACATAGGAGTATGTAGATCCTGGATCAAATAGAACTGAAGCATCTCTACTATAAACCAAAACAGTATCTGTGATAACTGCATCGGAGGCCTCAGCCTCAGGCCTGGCTGGAAGAGCATAACATCGGGGCTAGGCCCCACCACTCTGAACTACATCTCTGGGACGGCCTCTTGCTGGCTGACCTCCACCTCTAGCGGCCTAACCTCCACCTCTAATACCTCTACCTCCACCTCTAGAACCTCTACCTCCCCCTCTAGCTGGCTGAGCGGGCGGTGGAACACTCGGTGCCTGAACCATGGCACGGGAACCCTGATGCTGAGAGCTGCTCAGTGCTCGAGGGCAAAATCTAGCAATATGCCTCGTATCGCCACAAAAATAACAAGCCCTCGACTGTTGAGACTGCTGACCCTGACGGCCTGAATGAACACTCTGAATACTCTGGAGCGGTGGTGCACTGATAGAAGCTGGTGGTGCACTGTAGGACTGCTGATCAGAATACTGGGTATGAGAACCACAGCCATCTGGAGCACCGTGAGGAGCCTGAATTGCTGAATGAAATGACCTGGAAGAATGGACCCTACCAAAAGAATCTCTACCTCCAGATGAGGCACCACTGAACCTGTTCGAATGACGAGGCCTCTTGTCAGACCCCTGAACACTCCCCTGTGATAGAACCATCTCCACCCTCCTGGCCACATTGGCCGCATCCTGAAAAGAAATCTTGCTCCCTATCACCATCTGCAGTAGAATAGGCTAAACGAGTCCCTCAATGAACCTCCTCACTCCTACTCTCTCAGTGGGAAGTATAAGAAGAGCATGACGGGCCAAGTCAATGAATCTGGTCTCGTACTGAGTGACAGTCATAGAACCCTGTTGGAGACGCTCAAACTGCCTCCGATAGTTCTCCCTCTAAGTGATAGGAAGAAACTTCTCTAGAAATAGCTGAGAAAACTGATCCCAAGTCAAAGCCGGTGACCTAGCTGGTCTAGCCAAACAATAATCTCTCCACCAAGTCTTGGCGGATCCAGACAGTCAAAAAGCAGCAAAGTCGACCCCATTGGTCTCCACTATCCCCATGTTCCGAAGAACCTCATGACGCTGTCCAAATAATCCTGGGATCCTCAGAAGATGTACCACCAAAAGTAGTAGTGAACAGCTTGGTGAACCTATCGAACCTCCACAAAGCATCGGCAGACATAGCTGTTCCCTCAGCGGTCTGAGCCACCACACCCGGCTGAACTGCTCCAACTGGCTGAGGTACTGGAGTCTGAAACTGGGGAGCCATCTGCTCCGGAGTGCGGGTAGCGGGAGTCTGTGCTCCTGCCCTAGCCTGAGAGACAGCTGGTGCTACCGGAAGTAAGCCTTCCCGAGTGACACTCTCCATAAGGCCCACTAGACGGACCAGAGCATCCTGAAGTACTGGGGTAGCAATTAACCCCTCTAGGACCTGAGCTGGTCCTGCTTGAATCTTCTAGGCTGGAACCTCATCGTCAAACTCAACCTGAGGCTCCGCCACTGGTGCTGTTGCTCTAGGTTGAGCTCTGCCCCTGCCTCGGCCCCTAGCACGGCCTCGGCCTCGCTCTCCGCCCCTCGTAGATGTTGCCGCTGGGGGGCTCGGGCTGCTGATCAATTAGCACGACATGAAAGAATAGATGTGAAGTTTTTCTTAACTCTGTAGCCTCTAGGGGATAAATACAGACGTCTCCGTACCGATCCCTCAGACTCTACTAAGCTTGTTCGTGAATTGTGAGACCTAAGCAACCTAGAGCTCTGATACCAACTTGTCACGACCCGAATTTCCCACCCTCGGGAGTCGTGATGGCGCCTACTAGTGAAAGCTAGGCAAGCCAGTTATTTAACCATTTTCATTTTTTTTAATCCCTTAACAATTATGAATAAACATTATATAAACAGCGGAAATAATAAGGCGGAAGAATGAAATGTAACAATTTAATAATAATACCGATACTAATCCGTAAACACAAGCTACCCAGAATTGGTGTCACAATCTCAAAGACTGTCTAAGAATACTACAAATAAGGTCTAAATAGAATTACACAAATCTGCCTCTGAATAAATAAAAACAGAAAGAAAATGATAGAAGGAGACGCCAAGGCCTACGGACGCCTGCAGGACTACCTCGGGTCGCCTGGCGGTCTAGGAGCAGCAACCTCACTGTGGTCCAAAAGCTACAGCACCGGGATCTGCACACAGTGCAGAGTGTAGTATCAGCACAACCGACCCTATGTGCTGGTAAGTGCCTAGCCTAACCTCGGCGAAGTAGTGACAAGGCTAGGACCAGTCTACCAAATAAACATGTGCAGTTAAATCATACACAGCGGAAAAGTAAAGGCAAAAATTTACAGGTAAAGGTAGGAGGGGGGAAAACATGCTGCAGGGAAATGAAGTAACAACAGAAAACCAAAAAAATAACCGTAAAGAACACCATAACTCAATTATCAGCGAGAATCAGGAAATCAAAGACAAGTGCACGGCATCACCCTTCGTGCTTTTACTCTCGTCCTCACCATAAGAATCAATATAATCGGCACGGCATCATCCTTCGTGCTTTTACCTCACATAATCATGGCACGGAATTATCCTTCGTGCATTATCACTCATATCATGGCACGACACTGTACATCGTGCGTCACGGCATCACCCTTCGTGCTTTAACCTCACAATATCGGCACGGCATCACCCTTCGTGCATTAACACTCTCTCACAAATATCATGCACGGCATCACCCTTCGTGCTTTTACACTCTTCCTTACACAAACAACAATCACAAAGCAATAAGGGCAAGGGAACTAGTAAAATTACAATAAAATCCCGACAAGGGCCTGTAGTTGAATTAGGCTTGAAATGGCGAAAGTTGGATTTTTGGGAAGTTTGACCGGGAGTGAAATTTTTTATATTGGGATCGGATTCTGATTCCGGAAGTTGGAATAGGTCTGTAATGTCAAATATGACTTGTGTGTAAAATTTGGAGTCAATCGAACATGATTTGATAGGTTTCGGCATCTATTGTAGAAGTTTGAAGTTTCAAAGTTCATTAAGCTTGAATTGGGGTACGATTCGTATTTTAAGCGTTGTTTGATGCAATTTGAAGTCTCAACTACGTTCGTATGATATTTTAGGACTAGTTGTTCGGTTTGGTTGAGGTTACGGGGGCCTCGGGTGTGTTTCGGAAGGTAAACGGATCAATATTAGACTTGGGAAGATGGTTGAAGCTTCAGTGATTCTGGTGTCTGGTTTTCTTCTACGTGTTCGCGAAGGTTCTGCCGCGTTCGCATAGAAGAGTTGTAGTGATGCTGGATATTTTGCCTTCGCGTTCGTGATGTATGTCCCGCGTTCGCGAAGCACTGAGATCTTAGGTCTACGCGATGACGGTTGGGTCCTCGCGTTCGCGTTGAGGAGCAGGCCCGTTGGGTCATCAGACATTTAGCATATGCTTTCGCGTAGATATGAATGCGTTCACGAAGGGTCAGGCAAAGGAACTTCTGCATTTGTGAGTAGGCCCTCGCGTTCGCGAAGAAGGTTCTTAGTCTGAAGCATTTTTATGCTTCGCGAACGCAAGGAGGATTCTGTGTTCGCGAAGAAGGAATTACCTGGGCATACTTTAAAATTTCAAGGTTTTTTCAGAGGAAACATTTGGATAAGGATTCTACACTTATTTTTGATTAATATCCACTAACCCATTGTTAATTTCATCATTTAATTAAGGATTTGGGTTGAAAAATTTGGGGAAAAATGGAAAGTTCTTCAACCGAATTTTGGGATTTTTATTGAGATGTTGGTATTAGATTTGAGTAATTTTGGTATGGGTGGACTCGTGGTTGAATGAGTGTTTGTATTTTGTGACTTCTACAGGATTCCGAGACGTGGGCCCGGGTCGACTTTTTTGAGGCGAATTTCTAATTTCTTTCTAAAGTCTTGATTTCATTAACTAGATTAGTTTCTTATAGTTATATTTATGGTATGAAATTGCTTTTGTCTAGATAAGGGCCATTCGGAGTCAGAAAATTGAGGAAAAGGCATTCTTATTGACTGATTGAGCTTGGTTCGAGGTAAGTGGCCTGCCTAACCTTGTGTGGGGAAATCCCCTTAGGATTTGGTACTGTATTGATAATTCTGTGATATGTAAGTGCTGTGTACGCGAGTTGACGAGTGCGTACACAAGCTAATTGTTGAAAATCCAGTTTTTACTGAACTGTTACATGTTATATCTTAATGAGTTATCCCAGCATGTGTAGTTATCCTGTTTCATATGCCTACATGTCTTAAATGCTTATTTGAAATCTGTGCAGCATGCTTAGTTGAATTCCTGTTTTTCCTTGATTTGTATTTAGTCTTAAACCGTAGGACTTTTGCTGTTAAATGTTGTTTCCATCGGATTTGAGCTGTGTATTTACCTTTGGGACTACGAGGCGGTACCTCGGGAGATCCCCTGTTGCATATTTACTTTTGGGACTACAAGGCGGTATCTCTGGTGATCCCTTGTTACACATATACTTTTGAGACTATAAGGCGCGCGGTATCTTGGGAGATCCCCCGTTGCATATTTACTTTTGGGACTTGATGATAGGCTATACTTGCGTATTTTAGTCGCTTATTACACTCTAGTTTACTGCAGTTTAATTGAGTTTAAGCTTTAATCGCTAGTGTTTTGCACTAAATATGTGTTTTATTCCTTGTAGGAGTGACTCCGATCTATGTAGGCATTATGGAATGAATTCAAGTAATTTCGAGCTTTGAAGTCCGAGTAAAAGCCCAAGGAATTAAGCCGGGATCGTGTTCGGGGATCAATGGATGATAGTTAAGAACGATACGGAGAATCGAGCGGGCATACGACACATTGTCTAGTAAAATTCACATAACCTTTCGCTCAGAACTCCATTTGGGCTCCACAATATATCGTTGGAAAGCTATTTGAAAGGGCTACAACTTTCATGTTTTGCATTTTTGTGAATGCCCACTATCCCGCCGCATGGTGCGGCGCAGCGTGCGCCGCGCCTTTGGAATTTTCCTGCAGTCTGTCAAAATCAGCTCTCTGAACTTCCCCACAAGCACACCGCATGGCGCGTCGCCCCATGCGGCGCGCCTGTACAAATGTTACAGAGCCAGAGTCCTATTTCGCGTACGAAAGGGTGTTTCGTCTGGGGCCGACCCTACTTGGTGTACATACAGAAACGCTATTTTGAAGTCTTTGGACAGATCTTAGACCTGGAGGGGAACATACTTTGAAGGAAAATTCACGTGGGGGAATACAAACCACGTTTGGAGGAGGCTTTCAACTAGTTTTTCTTCTCTTCTCTTCCTTTAATCTCATAGTTCATTAGTTCTAGTGTTTTGGGTGCTACATGAACGTTGTAGTTTGAAGCTTGAATTGTTCTTATTATTTTATCATATTGGTTTATTTATTCAATCTTGCGCTTAATTATTTGATTGCTTGATCACCAATTGAATACTAGGATTGAACTCGGGAGAGTGAATTCTAGATTGCATATAAGATTGAGTAGAGCAAGATCTTAACTCAGAGGGAAGCAGATTTGCGGTTAGGATAGGAATATACCTAATCACCTTGCTTGGTTATCATACGGGAAATTATAAATGTGTTCTTCTTAATTCTAATTCCATAGGAATATAGGCGTTATATTAGCTTGAATAGGCGAGTTGTACTTCGGGAGAAGGCTACGAGCAATATTAACCCTGTCAACCAATAAATCAGATAAATTAAATAGACGATTTGAGTGAAAAACTCAACGGGATTGTAAGCTAACCCATAGCTCTAGAATATTCACTCACTTTGAATTCGTCCCATAATTCGCCAACTTGTTTTCTTTAATCTCTTAATTTGTTACTTTAGATTAGTTTTAGTTAAATATTCATACGTTAGGATTCGCTTGAATAGATTAATTACTTGGTTTGATTTAGTTGATAGTTAATCACAAGTCTCTGTGGGTACGATATCTGGACTTACAATCCTATATTACTTGTCGACCACGTATACTTGCGTGTGCGTTTGGGAGCAACAAGTTTTTGGTGCCGTTGCCAGGGACTTAGAAATTAGCTATTTTCTAGATTAGACATTTAATTTTTTTTTATCTATTCATATTTTTGTGTTTTAGTTTAGTTAGTATTTTTTATTTATTTTAGTATGGCATCTTGGAAAGAAAATTATTCGAATGAGGTTATTCTTATTTTGATGATCCTTGTCCATATTTTGGAGGGCTCCACTGGTGGAATAATTGTCACAATATTCCCGGGAGCGAGTTGTGCGCACAATCTCAATCCTTTGAGTGGAATATTTGTAATATGTGTGGTGGTCAAGAAGGCCATTGTGATGGTTGTCCTAATTCTTTTCATCCTTCTCTGAGCCCTTATTATGATCTTTCTAACAGTGTTTGTGAGTTTGATAGGGGCAATGAAGTGCAGGATATGGAACGTGATGCATATATTAGGGATATTCTGAGGCAAGTAGCAGAGCAACAAGATGAACTCAAAAATGATATGAAAAGAATGAGGGCAGCAATCACAAGAATGAAGGCTAATATGGAAGAATTGAACGAACAGAGCGAGTTCCAACAAAAGGAAAATTTTGAAAAAGTGGAGATTTTGAGCCAAACTTGGCTAATGGAACAAGCTGAACGATTAGAAATATATGAAGGTCAACGTGAGAAAATTAGAGACGGGACAAAAGACTTAATAGAAGGAAGAGCTGAATTGGGACAAGAGATCGAAAAATTTGGCACTGGTATTCATGACTTGGAAGCTCAATTGATTGCAAAGGTTGATGCGTCTAACGCCCAACAAAATAGTTCTGAGTTGTGTGAAACTGAAAATGAGCTTATACACCAAATTAAGGAGCTAAAAGTGGAGAGTCAATCATTCGACCATACTTTTATTGATGATGTCCATGTTGAGGAAAGCACTCTAGAGTCATGTGAGGTAGTAGATAATACTATAGTTGGAGACTCTAGTGTGTGTAAATATGAGGATGTAAACAGCAATACAATTCTAGAGTTAGAGGGTATTGGACCTCATTCTAAACACTTTTCAACATTGTATTTGGTTGGTGACGCGGGAATTGATCCAGTCGAGCATATGGAGGAGTCAATGGATGAGGAACAAAGTGTTTATATTCTGAAATTTGCCACACCAAGGAGGCAAAACGACATTCCTCACTTAAAGGCCAAGAAGGGCAAGATGCGATACCTATTACTTGGTTTCTTTATTTTTACACCACTGCCTCATGAACGTGACAGAAAAATTGATGCCAAATTGGGGGCGCAATTCATATCCTCAAAGTGGATGAAAAAGTGGTGAAAGTGATGGCGTCGTGCCGCGACGTTAAATCAGGCGCTTGTTGGGAGGCAACCCAATATTATTTTTCTGTTTTACTCTTGCTTTTTTTTTTTATTGTGTTATTATTTGTAGTGTTGTTTTTTGTATTTTGTAGGAGTACGAGCATGGAGTCAAAGCCAATAGGCATGTGCAAAAGCGAGCAGGTGGTTGAAACTAAGTGTGAGGTACCCGCACAAGGGATCATACCTGGGAGAAGTCTGAGTATCCTGTGAGCTGCTAATTCTTCGGTCTTTGGCCTACCAGGGAGTCTCTTTTACCCTATTGTTATTTATAGTGTGCATTGAGGACATTGTACAATTTTAAGTGTGGGGTGAGGAGATTATTTGGGTGAGTTTCTGTGCTATTTTAGCTTAGTTGTAGCACTCGTTCTTAGTGTAGAGTTTTTGTTAATATATATATATATATATATATATATATATATATATATATAGAAATTGGACTTTTCCCGACGATGGATCTCCTAGACAGTTTTCTTGAGGGATTTATGTCTAAAGAAAAAGGACAAAAAGATTTTCTTTGTAGGTAGTGTAGCAATTCCCCCTTGGTTTTTCTTTGTGCCGCGGTTCTTTTCCAAGGGTTTTGGTTGAACCGGATGTAGTTAGTTTTTATTTTTTTAGAACTAGGAAAACTTGTGCTGAGAATGGAATTGAAGCAATATCTTTTAACTTTGTTATGCCTTGGGAATAGTGAGTACTTGGTTGTGACGCTTAGGCTCAGTTTTTGACTCTTGTATAAGTACCTTAAATTGTATGATCTTAACTTTGCTTAACTTCTTTGACTAGATTGTCTTGATAGGTCCGATCCTGAGTGAGTTATGTGTCATGTGTGTGTAAGGTTTTGTGTTATTCTGTGCATTGCATTTGATGTCTAGAACTTGCCCCGTGTGTTTACAAAGAGAAATAGTAGTTTTATCCAGTCTTGGAAGTGATATACGCGTTTCTTTGTTGATCCATATATATATTTTACCCGCCTAATTGTTATGTATCATAGTTAACCCCTTTGAGTCTATAATATTGTTTCTTTGGCAATCACATTACATGCCTTACCCAATTGTTTGAATTAACTATCTATTTGAACCTTTTCAACTCTCATGAGCACTTGAATTGTTATGAACTTTGTAAAATTCAAAGTGTGGGGTGGTTGGTTTGGCTTTTGAGTAGAACTAATGAAATAAGGAGAAAGGTTCAGTGTTTTGAAAAAAAAAGTAAGAGACACTTGAAAAGAAAAAAAAAAGAAAAGAAAGAAAAAAATAGTTGTATTGCTGTGAAAAATATTCTTTGATAGTGGTGACTCCTGATGTAATTATGCTTAAAGAAGTCGGGAGTTAATATATATTGATGTGAAGGTGGAGTTATGGTTTGACAGAAGTATGGAGTTTTCAATGTTAAAGTGTATGTATTAAAGTGCTTAGGGAGGTGTAGTCACTATTATATCTAAATGTATCCTACCCGACCCGCAGCCTACAGTACAACCAAATAAAGTCCTACTTGATCCTAGACTGAATGAGCTCGATTAGTAGAGTAGTACACTACGGGCAAGCCTATGGTGCATCTTTTGTGGCATATGAATGTTATTTCTGAGAGTGAGTGAATTCTTTCTATCTTGAGTTCCGAAGTGTTCTTAATTTTTATTGTGTGGAACTATTCTCTTTTGTTATGTGAGGTACTTGATTCATGAAGGAAAGGTAATTTCAGTGACCTCTATGTTAGAGTAAGTGGGTGAGTTGCGAATAATGCGTGGTACTTGTGAGTCAAATCTTGAGGTGAAGATGTTACACTCGTGTGCTTAGTCTATTTTAAATATTCTTGGTGTGATGAGTTAGGAGAATTATTTAAAAAGGTCGTGTCTATATAAAGTGTAGTTTGATTCCTCGAGGACGAGCAATGGTTTAAGTGTGGGGTGTTGATGATAGGCTATAATTGCGTATTTTGGTCGCTAATTATACTCCAGTTTACTGTACTTTAATTGAGTTTGAGCTTTAATCGCTAGTGCTTTGCACTGAATATGTGTTTTATGCCTTGTAGGAGTGATTATGATCTATGTAGGCGATATGGGATGAATTCAAATGATTTGGAGCTTTGAAGTCTGAGTAAAAATCCAAGGAATTAAGCCGGGATCGTGTTTGGGGATAAATGGATTATAGTTAAGAACGAAATAGAGAATCGAGCGGGCATACGGCGCATTGTCTAGCAAAATGCATATAACTTTTCGCTCAGAACTCCGTTTGGGCTCCACAATATATTGTTGGAAAGCAATTAGAAAGGGCTACAACTTTCATGTTTTGCATTTTTGCGAATTCACAATATCCTACCGCATGGTGCGGTGCAGCGTGCGCCGCGCCTTTGGAATTTTCCGGCAGTCTGTTAGAATCAGCTCTCTGAACTTCCCCACAAGCACACCGCATGGCGCGTCGCCCCATGCAGCGCGCCTGTACAAATGTTACAGAGCCAGAGTCCTATTTCGCGTACGAAAGGGTGTTTCGTCTGGGGCCGACCCTACTTGGTGTAAATACATATAGAAACGCTATTTTGAAGTCTTTGGACAGATCTTAGACCTAGAGGGGAACATACTTTGAAGGAGAATTCACGTGGGGGAATACAAACCACGTTTGGAGGAGGCTTTCAACTAGTTTTTCTTCTCTTCTCTTCCTTTAATCTCATAGTTTATTAGTTCTAGTGTTTTGGGTGCTACATGAACGTTGTAGTTTGAAGCTTGAATTGTTCTTATTATTTTATCATATTGGTTTATTTATTCAATCTTGCGCTTAATTATTTGATTGCTTGATCACCAATTGAATATTATCTACGAATCTAGGATTGAACTCGGGAGAGAGAATTCTAGATTGCATATAAGATTGAGTAGAGCAAGATCTTAACTCTGACGGGGGGGGGGGGGCGGATTTGCGGTTAGGATAGGAATATACCTAATCGCCTTGCTTGGTTATCATACGGGAATTATAAATGCGTTCTTGTTAATTCTAATTGCATAGGAATATAGGCTTTAGATTAGCTTGAAAGGCGAGTTGTACTTCGGGAGAAGGCTACGAGCAATATTAACCCTGTCAATCAATAAACCAGATAAATTAATTAGACGATTTAAGTGAAAACTCAACGGGATTGTAAGCTAACCCATAGCTCTAGAATATTCACTCACATTGAATTCGTCTCCATAATTCCCCAACTTGTTTTCTTTAATCTCTTAATTTTTTACTTTAGATTAGTTTTAGTTAAATATTCATACGTTAGGATTCGCTTGAATAGATTAATTGTTTGGTTTAATTTAGTTGATAGTTAATCACAAGTCCCTGTGGGTACGATATCTGGACTTACAATCCTATATTACTTGTCGACCACGTATACTTGTGTGTGCGTTTGGGAGCAACAGGACTATGAGACGGTACCTCGAGAGATCCCCTGTTGAGTATTTACTTTTGGGACTACGAGGTAGTACTTCGGGAGTGCCCATGTTGTTTACCCCTATTTGTTGTGTAGTTTCTTTTTCCTGTATTTCTCGTTGTAAAATTCTCAGCCTTTTATTATATTGCTATAGCTTGTGCCTTATTTGTTATATTCTAGTAGGGCCCTGACCTGACCTCAACACTACTCTACCGAGGTTAGGCTTGGCACATACTGGGTACCGTTGTGGTGTACTCATGCTAATCTTCTGCACATGTTTTGAGTGCTGACCTAAGTATCTCCTACCAGCCCCGCTATTAGTTGAGAGTACTTGCTGCTGCTATGGAGACTTCAAGGTATATCTGCCAGCGTCCGCAAACCATATAGTCCCCCATCTATCTTTTTATGTTGTTCTTCTTTATTTTTCCTAGACACTGATGTATAGAGATCGTTAGAATATTTCTTAAAGCTTGTGACTTGTCACTACCGGGACTTTGGGAGTTGCTTATATTCGGAGTTGCTGATCTTACTTGTACATGCCGTGCGGCAGTTGATGTTGAGGTTTAGTTGTTAAATTCTGTTGTCATTTCAGTTATTCCGCAACTGTTAAGCGTCATAAGCAAACACAAACACACAAATCAATTTTATTATTAACCTAAGTTTGTTATGGTTTAAAACCTAGAATTCCCCGCAGAGTCGCCATTTTAAAGTGGTTAAAGTAAGGTACAATATATAGACAATTTTGTGTTTGATTAAAGTTAAAGAGTCACCACCTAATTAATTATGATGAATTAGGACACCTAATATTGATTAAAGTTAAACTCTGTTAATGATCTACTTAACCTAAAGATTCTAGGTAATGGCTCAATTAATCTAAAGGGAAGCTTTTTAAGGCACCCTTTAAGATCCATCTTAAATGGTTAATCGATCGAACTTAAGTTAGTTAATTAAGGCTAAGGCTAAATATAATTAATAAAAGGATTAGTAAATAATGAAATACTCAATTTTAATAAGCACGTAGGTACTTGTTAAAATTTAAAAGTGATTAAGTCAAAAGACACTCAATGCTAGTAGATAGGGAATAAAGCTAGCAGTTATAGTTGAAACAAGGGTTAAAGAACATAATGCTAGTAGGATCATGCTAAGAGTAACTCCAGGATGGAACTCTGTTACAAATTATCAATATGCTTCAAATGGGAGAGTATGGTTTACCTGGGATACCCAATAGTACACTGTTACTCTACTAAGTGTTGCAGCTCAGTTTATTTATTGTTTGGTGTAGGATAGGATGGGGGTGGTAGAATGTGAAGTTACAACTATATATGGATATAATAGTGTAGAGCAAAGAAAGCAATTGTGGGATGGACTAAAGGGACTAGCAAGGAATTACCAAACCTTGGCTACTGTGTGGGGATTTCAATGCTGTGTTGTACTCTAAGGATAGATTGATGGGTAATCCTATCACTTATACAGAAGTCCAAGGTTTTGCTGAGTGCGTGACTTCTTTAGCCTTAAATGAGTTGACATGAATAGGAGAGTACTATACATGGTCAAATAAACAGTATGGTGCAGACAGGATAAGCAGCAGGATTGATAGAGCATTTGGTAACTATTAGTGGATGATGTAGTGGGTCATGTAATTACTGAGTATGGTTTTCCATTCATTTCTGATCATAGCCCCATGCTACTCACTCTTTTCTCAACCTCAAAACCTAGCAAAATACCTTTCAGATTCTTCAACATATGGGCTGAGCATGACAGCTTTGCTGCAATTGTGGAAAAAGTTTGGAAACAGTCTCATGATACTTGCAAGATGAAGAACATTTGGTTGAAGTTGAAGGCACTAAGGCCATTGTTCAGAACTCTGAATAATGAACAATTTCAAACCATTAGTATGAAGATTGAACAGGCAAGAGTGAACTTAGAAGATGTACAAAGAAAGATCATTGCAGCATGTAATGATTCACTGCTTGAAGAAGAAAGGAATATAGTGCAGAATTTCGAAAAGTGGCCCCTTATAGAAGAAAGTGCATTGAAGCAGAAGGCAAGAACAAATGGATCAGACTGGGAGATTCAAACACTAAGTACTTTGCAGCAATCATGAAAGAAAGAATCCAGAAGAAATAGTTAAATGAGCTTATTTCACTCACAGGTAATGAGTTTACCCACCCTGATAGCATAAAGCAAGAAGTTGTTGGATTCTACAAATCTCTAATGGGATCAGCAGCTCACTCACTCCCTGCTATAAATAGATTGATTATGAGAAATGGTCCAGTGTTATCACAACAACAAAAGATTGCTCTTTGTGCTGAGGTTACTGACAGAGAGATTTATGCAGGCCTGTGTGCTATTGATAGTGATAAAGCACCAGGAATTGATGGATACAATGCCTATTTCTTTAAGAAGGCATGGCTGATCATTAAGGATGAAGTTATTCAAGCTGTTAAAGAGTTCTTTAATACTGGGAAACTATATAAAGCTGTAAACTGTACTACACTCACACTGGTGCCTAAAATGCCTAATCCTAACACAATAAAAGATTACAGACCAATTGCCTACTGTACCATGCTCTATAAGCTGATATCTAAAGTGTTAGCAGCCAGAATATAGCAAGTTATTGCATCTGTCATCTGTGAGGCACAAGCTGGCTTCATCCCTGGTAGGAGAATTGCCGATAACATCATACTAGCACATGAATTAGTGAAAGCTTACACAAGGAGGAACATTTCTGATTGATCTGGGATTCGCTATGCGGTTTGTGATATGGATAATGGAATGTGTTACCATAGTTAACTACACTATCATGCTTAATAGAGAACCCACCCCACCTTTTGATGCTGCTAAAGGTTCGAGACAAGGACACCCCATCTCCCTCTTCTTGTTTGTAATAGTAATGGAGTATCTCAGTAGAAGCCTTAATAATCTAAAAGAGGTAAAAGGTTTCAGATTTCATCCAAGATGTGCAAGCTAGGAATTATACACCTCAGCTATGCAGATGATCTACTACTGTTTGCTAGAGGTGATTTATCTTCTATCTCTCATATTCATGGATGTTTCAATCATTTTTCTCAAGTTTCTGGATTACAAGCCAATTTGAGGAAAAGCTCAGTGTACTTTGGGGGAGTTCCTCAGAATGTCAGAGTGGAGATTATACAGAAATTGGGCTTCACAGTTGGAGAACTACCTTTCAAGTATCTTGGTATTCCTCTTGCTACCAAGAAGCTCTCTTTGATACAATGGTATCCTTTGGTAGAGAAGATAGTTGCAAAGATCTCTTCATGGACAGCGAAGAAACTGTCATATGCTGGAAGAGTTCAACTGGTTCAAACTGTCTTGTTTGGCATTCAGTCTTGGTCACAGTTGTTCAATTTTCCTACAAAAGTCTTGAAAATAATTGAGGCTTACTGCAAGAGCTATTTTATCTCTGGGGTAAATATCATCACAAAAAGGCTTTAGTACCATGGAACATAATGTGTACACCTAAATCAAGTGGGGGGCTAAGCTTGATTAACTTGCAACTGTGGAACAAGGATGCACTAGCAAAAATTTGCTGGGATGTAGCACATAAACAGGATCGTTTATGGATCAGATGGATTCATGCTTTTTATATAAAAGATAAGCAGTTAGAAGAGATGGCAGTCCTTTAACAAGCAAGCTGGATGGTTAGGCAGATTCTAAGTGCTAGAACAACTTTGCCGCAAATGCAACACAAACAACATCTCAAAAAGAGTGTGATCAGCCAGTTTTACTTTCAGCTACTGGGAAATAGACCAAGAGTTGCTTCGAAATGTCTGATGTTACAAAACAAAGCTAGACCAAAGGCTATATTTATAATGTGGCTGCAATTGCATGGAAGATTATTAACAGTTGATAAACTGATGTAATGGGGTATAACTGTGGACTTAAGATGTTCTTTATGTCAAAACCATGATGAAACTAGGGAACATTTATTTTGTGGAATGTCAATTTGCAAAGGCAGTATGGCAGAAAATTCTTCATTGGATGCAAAGACAAGATGTAGTTAGAGACATCTAGGATCAACATGTGCAGTGGGTGATACAATGTGCTAAAGGCAGGACTCATGGAGCTCAATTGTATAGGATGGTGTATGCTGAGATAACTCATGTCATGTGGATCGAAAGGAACATGAGGATATTTGAAAAAAGAAGCAGAGGAGTTGATAGTATTGCACGAGAAGTAGCCTACATCTGTAATGTGAGAGCCACCACTGAGATTAGTAGTTTAGTGCAACATTTTATGTTTTCTTAGAAACAGTTATGTAAGTTTGGGTTTTCTGTAAGATATAGCTGCTGAGTTATAAGCAGGATATGGAATTTTATATGATCTATTGGTGATTAATAAAATTGCCAGTTACTAAAAAAAAAAGACACTCAATGAATTAGTTCCATAAGTCTAAAGAAAATAGAAATCCTAAGCATGTCAAGTGGGCGAATTCTGCCTTACATTGCTTAAAGAAAACCAGTTTTTGACTAGAAGTAATTTGAAACCCAAAAATATTAAGATTCAACTGAACAAAATAGTGAATTTCACATAGCTTTGTAGGTGACTTGGAAAACAAACATGCGTTGATTAGCACTTTTATAAAAAAGAAAATTAAGCATGAAGTAAAGTAAAAAAAATTTCCATGTGAAATGTTAAGCTGATTTTAAAGGACTTCTTAACTAGAAGAGGTATTGACAATTTGGATCAATTTTGGCTACTGATTTTGAACAACTAAGCCTAAGAATATTATTCCATACAACCGAACTAGCTTGACTATAACCAGAATAAGATCAAGTAAGTAGTTAAATATATAGCACAAAAGTAAAGTTAGCTAATTGACGATAGAAGTAAAGATGTGCAGCCATTGTTTTTTTCCTCTCTTCTTATCCTCTCTTTTTTCGAGAGCCTAAATATACTTTAGGAATAGAAGAGAAAATAAAGGGGTATGCGTGCTTCATGTCTATCAGCGGCGTCGAGTTCCGCATTGAAACTCCTTGCGGCTCCGGTGTTCATGCAAAAAATAGAGAAGAAAATAAACGAGTTAGAGAGGAGAATCTAAATCTTAACAGCACACAGGTTGTGAATACATTGAGGTCCATATCACTTAATTTACATCCATACATACTCATAATGCACTAGTCAGAATTTTGACAATAAAATATGATTAAATTTCCTGCGTCAAACTTTAAGTAGTGTATATGTTAAGACCTTAAGTCAGGCTTTATAAGAAACCGTAAAGGAAGAAATAAGTCTGTCAATATTGAATTAAATATGCACCATTCGGAAATACATTTCGAGGGAACAACATTTGGTCACACATGTGTCACGATCCGAATTTTTCACCGTCGGGATTGTGATGGCGCCTAATATCGCACTCGCTACGCGAGCCAATGTTAGAGTTCTATTTACCTTTTTCCTTTATATTTTATTGTTTACAATAAATAAAACTAAATCAAATTGAAATGAATGCGGAAGCACATAATTTACTAGCTATCCATCTGCTATTAACAAATACCAAAAACTGTTACCACCCAGAAATAGGTGTCACAACCCACGAATATTCTATGAATAACTACAAGTATGGGATTGAAAGAAAAATACATCTGTCTCGAAAGAAAATTAAACAGAAATGAGGAAAACATAGGAGGGGACGCCAGGGCCTGCAGATGCCAGCAGGACTACCTTGGGTCTCCTGGATGAAAGCCCGCAACCGACCTCTTGATCAGCCACAACCAGCTCCTAAATCTGCACAAAAAGTGCAAAGTGTAGTAGCACTACAACCGACCCCAGGTACTGGTAAGTACCGAGCCTAACCTCGACGATGTAGTGAGAGGCTACGGCGAGGCATATACAATATAACCTGCAATATTATATAATAAAGCAAAAGGAAATACGGAACGAATTGGAATAGTAACTTGCAGCAAAGTAAATACGGAATCCAAATATCATGCCAGTACTCAGTTATAACCAATTCTTAAGAGAGTTACAATACTACAGGAATAAATCACAACAGAAGATGAATACATAACCAGCAAAATGATGCGGCGCGCATCACGATCCCTCCATATAATCAGTAACAATATGAACATTCGCCCTTATTACTCCTCGTTGCGGCGTGCAACCCGATCCCACCAGTCCACCTTATTACTCCTCAATATATCACCCTTATTCCTCCTGTTGCGGTGTGCAACCCAATCCCACCTGTCCACCCTTATTACTCCTTGTTGCGGTGTGCAACCCGATCCCACCAGACAATCACAGTTCACCCTTATTCCTCCTGTTGCAGCGTGCAACTCGATCTCACCATATCAGTACCAACCACACAATAAGAACAAGTATTTCACAGTTAGCTCACACAATATTTATGCCTCAAACCAAACCAAACGGAAATCTATACAATTATGAAATCTCATCGATTATTACTACACAGCGAGACCAACCAACATGTATCATGAAACACCAATAAACCAACTAAAACCAATAATGTAATAAAATGAAACTACGGAATAATTTATGCCTTCAATAGAGAAAACAACATCTATTAAGAAGCAATTTGTCACGACACAACTTTCCTCTGTTTGGGTATCGTGATGGCACCTAGTCTTGGGGACTAGGTAAGCCTAACTCATACTGATATACCACAATAATAAATGGGATTTAACAGTCTTGAAGCAACAATCTTTACAAAATTTATAATTCCAAAACCCGGTAGTACAAGTCATAAGCTCTACAGAGTTTCGATACAACTTCTAAACACAATCATATGGAAATAAGTACAGCAGTGTGAAGATAAAATAGGAAGGTGACTCCGAAGCCTGAGCAGCAGCAGGGCTACCTTGAGTCTCCTCGACAAGAATCCACAGCTACTAGCGAACAATACCCGGATCTACACAAAAAAATGTGCAATAGTGTAGCATGAGCACACCACAGCGGTGCCCAGTAAGTATCAAGACTAACCTCGGTGGAGTAGTGATGAGGAACAGTCAAGACACCTACTGGTCTAATAAACAAAATATGTTATATATATAGAGACTACGGGATACGGCTAACAATACAGTAATTGCAATAAGGAAAGGAAACAGCAAGTACTCAGCAAAACATCATAAGGAAAACGCGGAAAGGTAAGCGAGAATACAACCTAAATCTGAAATCACAAATACAGTAAAGACAAGTCATAACTCAACAACCCTGATAGTTTTCACCTTAAGTCTTAACCAGCAAGTGTCAATCAAATATTCAAACCTTTCAAGTGATAAAAATATTTCGAAGTATACTTCCTTCAGCTAAATGTTCTTTTCAAAAAGAGTTCTTTCAAAATAAATGCTTTTCGAATATAATCTTTTCAAATAGATAACCTTCGAATATAAGTCACCTGGTGACACCTCATCTCATAATCATACAATACGAGTCTCAATACCTGAACCCTAACACTTGGCCTCCTGTGCCCTCATCACACCTCCTAATCATACTGAAACTCACGTGCCCAAAAGAGTCATTCTCACATGGAAGGCAAATAAACAAGGGTGTGCGTCTATACTCAGAAATCTCAAGGAGCCTCCTATCCAATAAGGGTGCTTAGCCATGTGTATGCTTGTCCAAGTGTCCTATCATAGTTCATACCAGCTAGTAAGCATAAGGACAGAAATTGACAGCACATATACATTTTACACAGGGATAGGATCAAGGAAAACAACAACTCAGAACACCGAGATAGCAATAGGGGATCTCCCTGGATAACATCCCGTAGTCCCAAACATAAATGTGCAGAGGATCTCCCAAGATATCGTGCCGTAGTCCAAATCGTAAATATGCAGGGAAATCTCCTGGAATACATATCCGTAGTCCCAAAGTAAATATCCAGTATAGGGGGATCTCCCAGGATATCGTCCCGTAGTCCCAATTATAAAGGTGCAGGGGGATCTCCCGGAGTACCGATCCGTAGTCCCAAAGTAAATATCCAGTACAGGGGGAGTCTCCCGGGATATCGTCCCGTAGTCCCAATTATAAAGGTGCAGGGGGATCTTCCGGAATACCGATCCGTAGTCCCAAAGTAAATATCCAGTACAGGGGAATCTCCCGGGATATCGTCCCGTAGTCCCAAATATAAAGGTGCAGGGGGATCTCCCGGAATATCGATCCGTAGTCCCAAAATAAATACACAACAGCAACAATGACAATAATACAAAGTACGGCAAGTAAGAAAACTCAAGAACTGTAAATCATGAAGAAATGGTAGGACCAGCTTACAAGGAATAACCACAGAAAAGAATGCTGGCATAAAGTGAACAGTTCAACAAAGGGAAAACTAACATGTAGCAACGATCCCACAGTACACAAGTCAATAACAAGTGAATCAACACGAGTCAAGTAGTCCCAAATAAAGGCAAGTCAACAAAGATATGGGTTATCTAAACTCCTTTTTAAATTTGAACAAATACGAGGATATCCGACAATTCAATTAAGGAAAAATGATCTTAGCTTCACTTAAGACTAAACAATTATAGAAGGAGATGATGATAAATTCCCAATTAAGACAAGCAGGTATGAAAATATAGCATGACAATAGGAGAAGCGAAATTCTTCAGTTAAGTCAAATAGGAGTCGATTAGGCAATAAGAGTGAATCATGAAGCAATTAATTCCAATTAAGCATGTAGAGGTGAAGCTAGTAAATAGGAAACTCGATCATGTCAAGAACACATTCATACACATTGAATATAAAGACTTAAGAACCCTAAAGGCCAATTTTCCATAAATAAACTCGAGCACGCACTCGTCACCTCGCGTACACGAACTACTATCAATATAGAAGACACAAATCCTAAGGGGAAGTCCCCCACACAAGGTTAGGCAAGATACTTACCTCGACTTGCTCCAATTTAATCCACTAGTAGGCCTTTTTCCTCGATAATCCAACTCTGAATGGCTCGAATCTAGCCAAAATAATTCGATATAGTCAACAAAATTTATAGAATCAATTTCATAAGAAAATACTACATTTTTCAATTAAAATCTGAAATTAACTCAAAATTCACCCATGGGGCCCACGTCTCGGGATCCGACGAAAGTCACGGGATATGAAAGCACATCCAATCACGAGTCTAACCATACCAAAATTACTAAATTCCGATAACAATTCGACCCCCAAATCCTCAAATCTATCCAAGAGGGTTTTCAAGCTTTTTCCAACTTAAATCACAGATTAAATGCTAAAATTAGTAACAGATTCGGGTAATCTAACCAAAATTGAGTTAAGAACACTTACCTCGTTATTTTCTCTGAAAATTCCTCAAAAAATTGCCCCACCCGAACTTCCTTGGTCCAAAAATGGAAAAATGGGACGAATTTGGACTTTATTTTGCTGCCCAGGGGTTTGTTCTTCGCGTTCGCAACCTTTCTCTCGCGTTCGTGGTGAACAAATTCCTCATCAGCGATTTCCAAACTCATTCCAGACAGTCTTTAGTATAATGGTCATAACATTTTACACACAACTTCAAATGACAAATGGTTTGATCTTCTGAAAACTACACACCAAGGGCTATAGTTTCATAGGTTTCTCATTTCCCGAGTCATTATATATTGCAAGATATAAGCTTCCAAAGTAAACCCGGTGCAGCAGAGATTTTTGAACTCTCCCCGGACAGCCTGTAGTATAACTACCATAACTTTTTGTACACAAATCTAAATGTCAATTAATTTAAATTTCTGAAAACTAGACACAAAGGTCTACAACTTTCATGTTTGGATCATCTCCAAATTCCTTATAGATATTGAGATATGAGCCTCTGAAGTCAGACCTGAGCAACCGAGATTTCCTTCTTTGCGAATGCATGTGTCTCTTCGCGAACGCGAAGAAAACTTCCAGAAGCCAAATTCTTCTTCGCGAACGTGAGAGGCTACTCGCGAACGCGAAGAACAACACCGGATATCAGAAAATCAGCTTCCAAAGTAGCCCAAAATGATCTAAAACACACCTGAAACACACCCCAGTCCCCCGGGACCCCAACCAAATATACCAACAAATCCTAAAATATGATACGGACTTGGTCGAATCTTCAAATCAAATCAAACAACGCTAAAACCGCGAATCACACTCTAGTTCAAGATTAATGAAACTAAGAACTTCCAACTTCTATAGTCGATGCCGAAACCTATCAAATTAAGTCGGATTGACCTCAAATTTTGCACACAAGTCATAAATGACATAACGGAGCAAGGAAAATTTTCAGAACTGGATTCTGATCCCGATATCAAAAAGTCAATTCCCCGGTCAAACTTCCAAACATAAATTATTTATTTTCGCCATTTCAAGCCTAATTTAGCTACAGACCTCCAAATAATTATCCGGACACACCCCTAAACTCAAAATTACCATACGGAGCTATTGGAATCATCAAAAATTCATTCCGGGGTAGTTTACACATATTTCACCTTCCGGTCAAATTATTCAACTTATGATTTCTTCATGGAACTAAGTGTCTCAATTCATTTCAAAACCTCACCGGACCCGAACCAATTACCCCGGCAAGTCACATAATAACTGTAAAGCATGAATTTTAGCAGTAAACGGAGAAACGAGATTTATTATTCAAAACGACTGGCCTGGTCGTTACACAATTAGACATGGAAGCATCAATAAGCATGTAGTAGCTATGACAGGAAAACAATATATTAGGAACGGAGAAGGGAACGGGATAAGCAGAAAATTTGGCGGCGCATAGGTACTTGTCACCACACCAATACGCCACACACATGGAATTTCACATAGCAATCAAGTCGGGGATCCCTAATCCCTCGAGTCAAAGTTAGACCAAACACTTACCTTAATCCAACTGACAATTCAAAGCTCAATTACCGCTTTACCTCTCGATTCCACCTCCAATCCACTTGTATCTAGTCATAATTAACTTAATAACATCTATTATCGCTAAAGAAATCAATTCCAATGCATAATTATAGGTTTCCCAACATTTTCCCCAAAAAGTCAAAAACCGACCCCAGGCCCGCTTGGTCAAAACTCAAAATTCAGACCAAAACCCGATTACCCATTCACCCCCGAGCCCGAATATACAATTGATTTTGGAATCCGACCTCAATTTGATGTCCAAATCCCTAAATTTCAAAATTCCTAAGTTCTACCCAAAAATACCCAATTCCACCATGAAAACCCTAGATTCTAGGATGAAATCTTGTGAAAAGAAGTAAAAGATTGAAAGAAATGAGTTAAGAATAATTTACCTACGATTTGGGGGAAGAACTAGCCTTTGGAAAATCGCCTCTTGAGGTTTAGGTTTTGAAAATGGGAGAATGAATGAAAAATCCCGTCTAAGTCCAAATTCATCAGCTGTAGATGTCGCATTTGTGACCTGAGCTTCGCAAATGAGAAGGAGCCATCGCAAATGCGAAGCACTTCACAGTCCTGCTACCTTCGCAAATGCGAAGAAAGTGTCACATTTGCTAACACAGTTCCTCTCAAATGCGAGTAAAAGATCGCATTTGCGATCATACCCCTTCCAGTCTCCCTTCGCAATTGTGAAGGTTTGTTCGCATTTGCGAACTCTGTCTGCCCAACCTTCTAATCGCAATTGCGATGAAAGGCTTGCAAATGCAGACCCTGCAGGGCTCGCAATTGCAGACCCTGCAGGGCTCGCAATTGCGAGATCAGGGGCATGCAAAAAGCTGAAGCACACCAGCAATATTCTCTAAGTTCCAAATCACTCCGTAGCCTATCCGAAACTCACCCGAGCCCTCGGGGCTCCAAACCAAACATGCACACAAGTCTTAAAATATCATAAAAACTTGCTCGCGCGATCAAATTGCCAAAATAACACCTAGAATTACGAATTTAGTACCAAATTGCATGAAATTTTCAAGAAAGTTTCAAAATTTCTAACTTTTCAACCAAAGGTCCGAATCACGTCAAATCAACTCCGTTTTTTACCAAATTTCACAGACATGACTTATATTATATTAAACCTGTACCGGGCTCCGAAACCAAAATACGGGCCCGATACCTACGAGATCAAACATTAATCAATTTCCTTAATTCCTTAGATTTTCAGTCTTACAATTTTCATCAAAAATTCATTTCTCGGGCTTGGGACCTCGGAATTCGATTCCGGGCATACACCCAGGTCCCATATTTTACTACGGACCTACCGGGACCGTCAAATTATGGGTCTGGGTCCGTTTACCCAAAACGTTGACCGAAGTCCACAAAAATCAACTTTCTTGACCAAAACTTGTTATTTCATAAATTTTTCCAATAAAGGCTTTCCGGAATCGCGCCCGGACTGTGCACGCAAATTGAGGAGAGATAAAATGAGGTTTTTAAGGCCTCGTAATACAGATTCAAATTCTAAAACAGAAGATGACATTTTGGGTCATCACAACATGAACTCACTTTAGAACTAGTGCCTCTAAAACATATAGAGAAGCGATATTTTAAGTCATGAAAAATTATTTTAGCATCACAAAATAAGTATTTATTCAACACCTAGAAACCAAAAAGAGTATAACTTGTTTTGTTAATTTTAGGTACTGGTTTGTAAGAGCACTTCTAAAAAAGGTTTCATACTAAGTTCGATCTCACATGGCTTAAAGATTAAAATGATCACAAATTTAGAACTATTCAATAAATCCTATAAGGCATGCTTTCCAAATTAAAAGATAAGTACATACATGATTCATATAGAACAAATTTCATATAAGGCAGCTAGCTTTAGCGGATCTGGACTTCATCTCAATTAATAGAGGTAAACCACTTCATACTATAAAGTTAAATTCCTAATGGCAGGATCGCCAAAATGAAATATGTATTAACTCCTAAAGCATGAATACCAGTTAGAGAGGCCACCACGTAAAATTAGTCACAACATATTTCTGTCATTGAAAGAGAGAAGTGTTTATGGACATGGTTCGTCAAGCCAGTCTCGGATGAAACAACAGAACATTAGCATCAAAGTTTAAACATACAAGGCCAGTGATATAACATGCACAATTAATGGACATTCTGCTAAACATTTTGTTATACTAACACTCAACTAAGATAGTAATCCTTCTCATAAAACATGGTATCTGAAACATGGGAGAAAATTACTTAAGACAGAAACAGAACAAGTAAAATAGAAAGATTACATACGAGCATTTCATTGAACATTTTGTTAGTCATGTTTCTATCAATATGCAGCAAGAACACTATAACGACCCGACCGGTCATTTTGACGCCTATCGTGAAACTAGGCCAGCCGACACAACTCCCGAATTTGCCATTTAATCAATAACAATCATTTTTAAGCCTTTAATTAATCAGATATCTCATAATGTATGTCTACATGAACAGTGCGAAATAAATACACAAGCCCGACGTCGGGATGTCACAAGTCACGAGCATCTACTAAGGTCCGAATACAGCTAAGAGTCTAAAAATGTACTAAATACAGTCTAAGGAAGATAAGAGGGAGAAATGCAGTGCTGCGAACGCCGGGCAGCTACCTTGCTAACTCCGATAACTCTGCCACTTAGTAAATCAACACCCGCTACCGGGCTCAAAATAATACCTGAATCTGCACACAAGGTGCAGGGAATAATGTGAGTACGCCAACTCAGTAAGTAATAAAAGTAAATAAAAGCTGAGCAGTAAGAAAACACGTAAGCCATGTCATAATGCTACAGCAAATACAATACATTTCCAAAACAGTACAGAAATCATTTACTTCGTAAATAAAGCTCAGTTTCAGTAAAACCTTTTAAAAACAACTTTCAATAGTTTCAAATGAGTGATAAAACAGTGAGTAAAAATGATAGAAAATGTGAACAGCCCCTCGGGCAAAACATGTACCATAAGCCGCCCCTCGGGCATAATATCAACAGAACCAGCCCCTCGGGCTACCTCACAATCACTCGTAATCAGCCCCTCGGGCGTAACATGTCAGGAACCGCCCCTCGGGCAACATAGATCAAGAACAGCCCCTCGGGCTTCAATATGAAACAACAACAGCCCCTCGGGCTACAACACATCACTCATACTGAGTACCCGCGCTCACTGGGGGTGTACAGACTCTGGGAGGGGCCCCTTACGGCCCAAGCGCAATATCAAGCAATCTCGTGGCATAATCAAACAGACTATCGGCCTCATATTAATCACAAGCCACCTCGTGGCATAATATCAGGCCCTCGGCCTCTCATATATCAAAATTCGGTACCACATGCTGCGGCGCGTAGCCCGATCCCATGATATCCTCACAACACAGGCCCTCGGCCTCACTCAGTCAGATCTCACTCAAGCCCCTCGAGCTGACAGTAAAACAAGTACTCGGCTCAAAAATCATTTATGAAATCAAAAGGAGTGAACAAAACCGAGTTATGAAACACAGTAAGAAAATAGCATGACTGAGTGCAAACATTAACCAAAACAGTGAGGTAAAATAGTAGTAGAAGCCCCTAAGGGTCCAAACAATCTGCACAAGGCCCAGACACGACATTTAGCCCCAAACACATTAATATTTTCCAAAGTATAACAATATCGAATAGTTTTCAAATAAAATACGTGACTTAGTAGTCGTACGGGATGGATCAAGTCACAATCCCCAACGGTGCTCGACCCCACGCTCGTCATCTAGCGTGTGCGTCACCTCAAAGTAGCATAACGATGTGAAATCCGGGGTTTCATACCCTTAGAACAGTATTTACAATCATTACTTACCTCTATCCGGTCCAAGCTCTAGCCCGCGATGCCTTAGCCTCTCGAATCGGCCTCCGAATGCTCAAAATCTAGCCAAAAGCATATTCACACCATCAAAATATGCTAAGGGAACAAATCCTATTCGAAAATATCCAATTTACACCAAAAATCCCGAAATTGGCCAAACCCGCCCCCCGGGCCCACATCTCGTAATCCGATAAAAATCACACCAATAGAATCCTTACACTCTCACGAGTTAGTACATACCAAGAACATCAGAATCCGACATCAAATGCCTATTCAAATCCCCAAAAGAATTTTCAAACTTTTCTTCCATGTTTCCCCAATTTCCACTCTAATTTCTCAATTTAAATGATAATAATCAAGACATAATCATGGTATTTAACCAAATTTGAGCGAAAAACACTTACCCCAATCAATCCTCTAAAAATCCCTTCAAAAATTTCCTCAATCCGAGCTCCAAAGCTCAAAAATTCAAAAATGGCCGAAACCCTCGAAATAGAGTACTTTATAATCTGCCCAGGCATTTACCCTATCCTATCGCGGACAAACTAATGCGATAGCGAAGCACAAAATTTTCCAGACCTTCTTTTACCCTAAGTGATCGCGGCCATTCCTCCGCAATCGCGTAGACCAAATTTTTCCAACAACCTTCTCCAACTCTTTCGAACAGCCTCTAGTATAATGGTCATAACATTTTGTATGAAACTCCAAATTACAATTGGTTTAACTTTCTGAAAACTAGACATCAAGGGCTACAACTTTTATTTTTGGATCATTTTCAAATTCCTTATAGATTTTGAGACATAAGCTTCCAAATTCGGGTCAGTGCAGCATAAATTTTACTCTATGCGATTGATCACGCCTAACTATGCCTTATAAAAAAGACAATGCGGTCGTTGCAAATATAATCCGGTTTACAAGTCCGGAGTCGAATCCCACAGAGAATTAACCTATCAATTACCTTTGTTGGAATCACTAAATTCTTTATAATCAACTTCCCCAAACGTTGTAAATAATAGTTGATGGTATTTCTACTAACTAAGATTGAAAGTAAATAAACAGTTGTAAACTAAATATGCTTGGTTTGTAAACAATAATGAGAAGGTTCTAAGGTAGTGATTTCCCCTATTGATGGAATCCCTTCCGGTTATGTTTCATATAGTTTCACCAAAATATCTCTATCAATCATGAGCACTCTTTTTACCGTAAATCTCTCCCGAGTAAACGTGATAATTTACTAGACGCACTCTCCCAAGTTACGCTAGCTGTATTTATTTATTACAGCTCACTTTAGATTACACCCAAGGCTTCGTTATCCCTAATCCCGCCTTTAAACCCGCTGTTATAGATCCCTCATATACTTTGGGAGTGGTGTTGTTCAACAATTACCTAAATATGCACTCTCTTCCGAGTTATGCACACTAAATAGGCACAACTAATTGAGGATCCTGTCAATTAACTACAATAAACACGTAGTTGAACAAATAGAGATTAACTGGCAAACTATATTAACATAATCAAGAAGTTCATCCTTCAATAGGTTCCATCAAAACCTTAGACTAAAGTATTTAGCTACTCATAACAACGTAAATATAAACTACGAAAATATTCATCATGGAAAATTGCAAGAAAAAGAAGAGATAAAGAACTATGATGTTTTTGGGTGATCTCTCACACTTGTGTTTTTGGGTGATCTCTCACACTCGTGGGCATTGTTTGATTGGCCTCCTTTTCTCCGTAATTGATCCCAAACTTGCTCCATCGACTTCTTTCGTTGGATATAGCCTGCAAAGCATGAAAAGCACTAATCAGAGCATTTGGTTATCACTTTTTACCACAAAAAGCTATACAAAAATGTGGTTCTTTAGGGTCCAATTATAGTCTAATTCACCTATTATCAACACCCCACACATAAATCTTTGCTCGTCTTCGAGCAAGTTGAACCACACTTCAAGGCCTATTCGCTCGATGCATTACCCTTTTTATGTCACACCTGCTATTATGACAGAACAACCTAAGCAGTGCAACAGCCACACCTCAGATGAAGACTCTAATGCCATGCCACACTCATGCTTACTCTATGTACTCTAACAGAAGTGAAGACTTGCTTTTTCTTCTTGAGTTAAATGCCCTCACATCACATTTTTGAGAGAATTTCCACACATTTGAAATCAAACAACAAGGAACTGTAGAATAAACGAATTCACTCACTCTCAGCAAAGAACATTCATATGCCACACAGATACACCATAAGCTTGCCCTTAGTGTAATACTCTACTAATCGAATTGTTCAGTCTAAGATCAATAGGGCTTCATTTGGTTGTAATGTAGGCTACGGGACGGGTAGGATGCATTTAGATGTAAGAGTGACTACACCTCCCTAAGCACTTTAATACATACATTTTCTCGATTAAACCTCATCCTTATGTCACCCCAAAATTCCACCTTCACATCAATATAACTACTCCATTCTTCTTTAAGCACACTTGCATCAAGAGCCACCACTTATCTAGGAGTTTTTTTATGTTTATAAACATTTTATTTATTTTTTTTTTCAATTCAAGTGACTCTTCCTTTTTCAAAACAGTGCACCTTTCTCCTTATTCAACTAGTTCCACTCGAAAGCCAAACCGACCACCCCACACTTTAACTTTTACAAGGTTCATAACAATTCAAGTGCTCATGAGAGGTGAAAAGGTTCAAATAGATGGTTAATTCAAACAAATGGGTAAGTCTTGTAATGTGGTTGCCAAAGAAAAAGGATTATAAGCTCAAAGGGGTTAACTATGGTAATATGTACAGGTGGATTTATGATTATATAGGCTACACAAAGAAATGCCTAAATCATCTCTAAGACCAAACAATTACTATTTCGCTTTGCACACACACAGGGCAAGTTCTAGGTATCGCATGCAAGCACTGAATACGTGTATAACCTCACACACACTTGGCATGTAACTCATTCCGAATTAGTTTGTCAACAGATTCACGTGAGCATTCAAGTAAGACAAGGTGTGCAAAATTAAGGCATAAGATTAAGAGTCTACACGTGAGCCTAGACGTCGCACCCTCAAGTTCGTTTTAAGTATTTGCAGGTATGTACACCACGGGATGCATTCTGGCCCAACCCTTCTTAGCCCAAAAGAGACCTAAGGGTCCTAAAATCTATTAAAGAAAAATCTACCTAACCCGGTTCAAGAAAAACCCTTGGAAAAGAACCGCGGTCAAAAGAAAAACCAAGGGGGAATTACTACACTACCTAAAAAGAAAATAAAATAAAAAAAATCTTTTTGGCTTTTTGATTAGACTACTTCCCTCAAGAATACTATCTAGGTGGTCCGTCATCAGGAAGAGTCCTAAATTTTCTAGGTTTTTTTTTTATCCGACCTTAACCCTCAAGAAACCCGTCGACAAGTGTCCGTCGTTGGGCCAAGTCGGTGACATCTAAGCTACATATACAACAACATATATAGACACATACCCAAGTCTCCCACCCCACACACAAAGAGTATGGCATGTCCTCATGTCATAAAACAATTAAAGAGCAGAAGGGTAAGAGAACTTCCCTGGTCATCAGTCGGAGTCAGAGACGGTGTTGGGATCCACGTGACAGACCCTCCCTAAAGCACGGAACCAAGCCATCACCCGGCTCTCAGACCTGGCCTGCCGTCTAGACATGGCATCCAAACGAACATGCAGGCCATCTACCGAGGAGCGAAGTTCTGCCACGTCTTCCTCCACAGAAGGAAACAAGGGTCGGCTGGAGTATGATCTAGAGAACTCCACCCCAGTTCGGGGTTGCCGTGAGGATCCAGCTGCATCATAAGACCTCCTGGGTGGTGCCATGGGTGCTGGGGTGTCATCATCCTCGTCAAGCTCAATGGGCGTAGCTGCATCTCTGCCCACTTTGATCTTCGAAGCTCTGAATGCTGTTCTTGTGGGCAAAGCTCCATCCGTAGGACTGGCGGGGACATTAGCCAGCAGACATAACCTCGTTAAAAGCGAGGGGAAGTAAAACCCCTTAGTCATCAGAGGTGACCGGAGGATCATTTCATCTCCAATGATTTTCGCAACATCAATGTCCTTCCTGGTCAGGAAGCACCAAACCAATAGAGTGCGTAAGCTGTTCACATCTGTTGTGTTGCCCGTGGGCAGTAACCTGCTGCAAATCATAGTGAACCAGCACGTAGCTTCCCATGTGAACGACTTGGAATGTAGGGTCATGTTTTCATGTATCCAAACTGGCCGTCCCCCTGAGCATATGGACTCAATCAGAGTGTCCCAATCGACCCCCGGAGAATTGTGGTAATAATCATTGTCACCAGTGAACGGAGGCAGCTGCAGGACCTGGCGAATTTTCTGCACAGAGGCATCTACTACTCTGCCCCGCACCACCACAGAACGGCACATATGTTCCGGGCAGTTCGCGTAGAACTCCCGGACTATCATTGGGTTTGCCGTTTCAGGTTCATCGAACAAGTACTCCATCCCCCTCCGGCGGATTTCCTCGTACATGTCCGGTTTTTCGACACGGAGGGCAGCCCTGTCAATACCAATCTCCGTGACAAAGTTTTTTGCAGCTTTCGCATGAAACCTGTCCTGGGCCTCCTCGGACGTGAACCGGGTGGCATCATAAGTCGGCACGTCGGAAGTGCTTTCCGAGTTCCTACGCTTATTTCGGGCCATAGTACCTGCAATCAATTCTTCATAACGATCAGGGGCAGCCAAACATGTGCCAGTCGGATGGATACTCAGACTTCGCCACCCGCTGGCACCAAACAATTACCCAAAGTGGACAACATCCACTATTGTCCCCACACCACTTATCAATGATACAATTCCGCCCTATAAAACCCCACGCAAGCTTCCAACAATAAATACAATTAAATGCTACCACCACCCACCCCACACACAAATTATCAACTAGAAATACACCCCACACCTACACAAATCAACCCCAAACACCAATTACAACACCAAACTTGGAGTCTAAAACCCCATTGCAACCAAAATCAAGGATTATATACAATAATTACTGCATAATGCAAAATACATACAACACAAGGAAAAGTAGAAAAACTTACTTGACGATTACCGTGGACTCTTGAGAAAAAAAATTGGGCGGTTGTGGGGGTGGGGCATTTTTTTGGGGGGGGGGGTTTGTCGATGGGTAAGGTTTGGATGGAGAAGGGAGTAAGCAGAAGGAGTAATGGGGGTTTTGGGTTATGGGAAGAAGAAAAGAGAAAAGAGAGTGGGTTTTGGGGAGAAGAAGAAGAAGGAGAATGGAGAAGAAAAGGGTTTGGGAAGAGGAAGAAGAAGAAATTTGGAGAAGAAGATGAGAGAAGATAGAGAAGAGATGAGAGAGTATGAGAGAAAAGGGGGGTTGTCGGTTGGTAAGGGTTGGGGTGTGGGTAGGTTTGCGTAATTAAAAAGGGGGGGGGGGGAAAGAAAATAAAAAAAATTAATTTTTTCTGCAAAACGTACCTGGGCCTGGCCCGAACTGCCGCGGTCGTACCGCGGTTACGCTGCGACCGCGGTGGACCAACTTCAGAGAGGGTCCCTGATCGCGGTCCCACCGCGACCGCGGTGAACCAACTTCAGAGAGGGTCCTTCACCGCGGTCCCACCGCGGTTACGCCGCGACCGCGGTGGACCAACTTCAGAGAGGGTCCCTGACCGCGGTCCCACCGCGATTACGCCGCGACCGCGGTGGACCTGTTCCTGGATGCCAATTTCGAGGTTCTTTTCTTTGTTTTGCTCCTTAGGCACTATTTTTACCTCTTTTAATGCCTACCTTACCCATGTTATGCCCAGGCTCGTGATGCAAAGTCCTCCGCACTAACCTGCATATATACAACATGTTAGAAATTCTACTATCGTGGGTTGCCTCCCATGAAGAGCCTGATTTAACGTCGCGGCACGACGCAGCACGAGCGCAAGATTCGCTCAACCTCTCTCCCATTTTTTTTATATGATATTACAGACTACACTTACAACACATTCGCGGGTTGCCTCCCACGCAGCGCTTGATTTAACGTCGCGGCACGACGCACGTGAGCGCATTTAAGGCTCGCTCGACCTCTGAGGTTCAGTCAGGTGGATCTCAGACCCTTCCTTTGGTTCGTTCATGCCCACATATAGTTTTAATCTCTGCCCATTGACTCTAAATGTACGAGAGTCTTTCTCAACGGCGATCTCTACAACACCTGAAGGGAATACTTCAACCACTCGAAACGGTCCAGACCATCTTGATTTAAGCTTACCAGGGAACAGCCGCAATCTTGAGTTATAGAGCAATACCATGTCCCCGGGTTTGGAATGTCGCTCAACAATGTTCTGGTCGTGTAACCTCTTCATTCTTTCCTTGTACAATCTTGTGCTCTCAAAAGCAAGATGTCTAAACTCGTCAAGCTCATGCAACTCAGTGATTCTAGTTGTGCCTGCAACTTCAATATCTAAGTTCAACTGCTTCAATGCCCACCACGCTTTATGTTCAAGTTCCACTGGCAGGTGACAGGCCTTTCCAAACACCAACTTATACGGTGACATACCAATTGGTGTTTTAAACGCGGTCCTGTAGGCCCAGAGTTCATCATCTAGCTTCCTCGCCCAATCAGTTCTTGTGGCGTTCACAGTCTTGGTTAACACACTCTTGATCTCTCTATTGGACACTTCCACCTGCCCACTAGTTTGCGGGTGATACGGAGTAGCCACCTTGTGGCGCACGTCATACTTTGCAAGCAACTTGTCGAAGGCTCTATTATAGATATGAGTGCCTCCGTCACTGATAATCGCTCGTGGTGTCCCAAATCGGGTGAATATGTTCTTTTTCAGAAATCCCACCACTACTCTTGCATCATTAGTGGGTAACACAGTAGCTTCTACCCATTTGGACACGTAGTCCACAGCAACAAGTATATATTTATTGCCAAAGGAGCTGACGAAGGGACCCATGAAGTCAATCCCCCAGACATCAAACACTTCCACTTCTTGAATTGGGTTCATGGGCATCTCGTGGCGACGGGAAATGTTCCCAGTCCGCTGACATTCATTGCAGCCCTTCACCTATAGGTGCGCGTCTCTATACAATGTTGGCCAAAAGAATCCGGCCTCAAGCACTTTCGCAGCTGTCCTGACCCCTCCAAAATGTCCTCCATATGCTGATGCGTGACAAGCCTGCAAAACAGAAGATTGTTCTATCTCGGGGACACACCTCCGGATCATATGGTCAACACATATTCTAAATAGATAAGGCTCGTCGCAATAATACATGCGGCTATCACGATAAAACTTTTTTCTTTTGACAGATGAAAGGTCGTGAGGAACTATACCACTGTCCAGGTAATTAGCAAAGTCTGCATACCATGGCACTTCCTCAAGATTAGTAGCGAGCAGCTGCTCGTCTGGAAAGGTTTCCAGGATCTCTTCGACCTCGATTGATTTTTCAGCTCCTTCAAATCGTGATAGATGATCGACGACTTGATTTTCTGTGCCCTTACGGTCACGAATTTCGAGGTCGAATTCTTGCAACAGCAGTACCCAACGAATCAGGCGCGACTTAGACTCTTTCTTTTCAATTAAGTACCTGAGAGCTGTGTGGTCAGTATATACAATTACCTAGGAACCAATCAGATATGATCGGAACTTGTCGAAAGCAAACACCACGGCCAACATCTCCTTCTCAGTCACAGTGTAATTCAGCTGGGCTCCACTCAGCGTTCTACTAGCATAGTATATTGGATGCATCAGCTTGTCTTTCTGCTGTCCAAGCACTGCCCTCACTGCGTAGTCACTAGCGTCACACATGAGTTCGAACGGTTGCTCCCAGTCGGGGGCAACTATGATAGGTGCTGTGACTAGCCCATTTTTCAGCTCCTCAAATGCTACCTTGCAATCATCAGAAAACAAGAAAGGGCGATCTTTTTCTAACAACTTACAGAGAGGGTTGGCGATCTTTGAGAAGACTTTTATGAATCGCCGATAGAGACCGGCATGCCCGAGGAAGCTTCTGATTTCTTTGACTGAAGTTGGAGGGGGTAGCATTGCTATCCCATCTACCTTAGCACGATCCACCTCAATTCCTTTGCTTGACACCTGGTGTCCCAAGACTATGCCCTCTTGTACCATAAAATGGCACTTCTCCCAATTCAGAACTAGGTTAGTCTCGATACACCGCTTCAGCACACGAGTCAGCTTTATCAGGCGCTCATCATATGAGTTCACCACCACTGAGAAGTCATCCATGAACACCTCCATTATATCCTCTACCATGTCAGTGAATATGGCCATCATGCACCATTGGAATATGGCGGGTGTGTTGCATAGGCCAAAGAGCATCCTCCGAAAGGCATAAATGCCATACGGGCAAGTGAAAGAAGTCTTCTCTCTGTCCTCCGGTGCAATGGAGATCTGATTGTACCCGGAGTACCCATCCAGAAAACAGAAATGTGACCTCCCTGCCAATCTGTCTAACATTTGATCAATGAAGGGAAGTGAGAACTGGTCTTTCCGGGTGGCTAGATTTAACGTTCGATAGTCCATGCAAATTCTCTAGCCCGTGACGGTTCTTGTAGAGATCAATTCATTCTTATCATTCTTAACTACCGTCATGCCACCCTTTTTAGGAACACATTGAACTGGGCTAACCCACCTGCTGTCAGAGATTGGGAAAATGATTCCCGCATCTAACCACTTGATTACTTCTTTCTTCACCACTTCCTTCATATT
>NC_031991.1:2433054-2438966 GCF_001879085.1 Nicotiana attenuata | reverse complement strand
TGTTGTTTGTTTTGTCAGTTGGCCCGATTCAGAGCCCTGGAAACTTTCTCGGGATCAGATAATGCTTCTAATACTTCACCAGATCTCGATGAGTTTCTAGGCATGCACCTGTGCAACCAAGTCAACAAACGTTAAAATTTCAATATAAAATTGGGTATAGAGAAAACTGACTACACTAAGAATTTTTGTACTCCTTTCAATTGTAATTGATAACACTGTTAATTCCCCGGCAACGGCGCCAAAATTTGATCACTCCCAACTATGCCTTATAAAAAGGACAATGCGGTCGTTGCAAATATAATCCGGTTTACAAGTCCGGAGTCGAATCCCACAGAGAATTAACCTATCAATTACCTTTGTTGGAATCACTAAATTCTTTATAATCAACTTCCCCAAACGTTGTAAATAATAGTTGATGGTATTTCTACTAACTAAGATTGAAAGTAAATAAACAGTTGTAAACTAAATATGCTTGGTTTGTAAACAATAATGAGAAGGTTCTAAGGTAGTGATTTCCCCTATTGATGGAATCCCTTCCGGTTATGTTTCATATAGTTTCACCAAAATATCTCTATCAATCATGAGCACTCTTTTTACCGTAAATCTCTCCCGAGTAAACGTGATAATTTACTAGACGCACTCTCCCAAGTTACGCTAGCTGTATTTATTTATTACAGCTCACTTTAGATTACACCCAAGGCTTCGTTATCCCTAATCCCGCCTTTAAACCCGCTGTTATAGATCCCTCATATACTTTGGGAGTGGTGTTGTTCAACAATTACCTAAATATGCACTCTCTTCCGAGTTATGCACACTAAATAGGCACAACTAATTGAGGATCCTGTCAATTAACTACAATAAACACGTAGTTGAACAAATAGAGATTAACTGGCAAACTATATTAACATAATCAAGAAGTTCATCCTTCAATAGGTTCCATCAAAACCTTAGACTAAAGTATTTAGCTACTCATAACAACGTAAATATAAACTACGAAAATATTCATCATGGAAAATTGCAAGAAAAAGAAGAGATAAAGAACTATGATGTTTTTGGGTGATCTCTCACACTTGTGTTTTTGGGTGATCTCTCACACTCGTGGGCATTGTTTGATTGGCCTCCTTTTCTCCGTAATTGATCCCAAACTTGCTCCATCGACTTCTTTCGTTGGATATAGCCTGCAAAGCATGAAAAGCACTAATCAGAGCATTTGGTTATCACTTTTTACCACAAAAAACTATACAAAAATGTGGTTCTTGAGGGTCCAATTATAGTCTAATTCACCTATTATCAGCGATCGCGGGAAGACTTACACAATCGCATAGAACAACTCCATTTTTCCAAGTTTTCTATATGCTAACGCGGCCAGATCTATGCTAACGCACTGTACACCCCTGAAGCCAAAAACCAGCAACTAGAAATGGTCCGAAACCACCCTGAAACTCACCCGAGGCCCTCGCGACCTCAACCAAAATGCCAACACATCCCATAACATCATTCAAACTTGTTCCAACCTTCGGAACGCTCAAACAACATCAAAACATCGAATCACCCTTGGATTCAAGCCTAAGAATTCCAAAACTTCCGAATTCCAAATTCGATCAAAAAGTCTATCTAACCTCGTCCGAATGACCTGAAATTTTTCACACACGTCAAAAATAACATAACGGACCTACTCCAATTTCCGAAATTCCATTCCGACCCCTATATCAAAATCTCACCTATCAACCGGAAATCGCCAAAATTCTAATTTCACCAATTCAAGCCTAAATTTACTCCGGACCTCCAAAACACATTCCGATCACGCTCCTAAGTCCCAAATCACCTAACAGAGCTAACCAAATCATAAAAATTCCAACCTGAGGTCATATACTAACAAGTCAAAACTTGGTCAACCTTTCAAATTTTAAGATTCAAACTGATAACTGTTCTTCCAAATTTATTTCGATTATTCTGAAAACCAAAACCGAAGATTTACGTAAGTCATAATACATCACACGGGGCTAGTCATGCCCGAGAACTGGCGAGCAAAATGCAAAAGCTCAAAACGACCGCTCGGGTCGTTACAAACACCAATTGCTAAGATTGTGAACTTTAGACAAAACAGTAGATCCAACTTATGACTTCTAACTATACGAAACAATCTATATCACATTAACATAATAATAATAATAATAATAACAAAAATAACAATAATAATAATATTAATAATAATAATAATAATAATAATAATAATAATAATAATAATAATAATAATAATAATAATAATAATAATAAATAGAGTAGAAAGAACTGACCGTATGTGGGGCAGTGAACTGGAGCGTCGAGTCTCGAATCTACTCTGTTGTCACAGCAGATTCGAATTTTAAGCAGAATGAGTTCGGAGATCTACGTTACAGCCAAAGTTTGCCGAAACAGAAAAGAAAGTTTTGTTTGTAAAAGACCCTCGGGTTTGGAAGACTGTAAGAAGTGAGAATGTCAGAGTGGTAGTGTTTTGAGAGGGGGGCTAGTTCGTGTATCTAGTCTGGGTGGCTCCAGGGTCTCTAACCCTTCCGAATGTGAGTATTTATAGGAGATGTAGAGCTAGGGTTCATGTTCCTCATTTTGAAATTCAAAATCCCTTGGCAGAGAAGGTTCACGGGTCGATCTTGGGCTTCCAAAAGAGCCGTTTGAATCTCTACTCTAGTAATTCTCTACATAAAAATCAGAATTGAAAAAAAAACGTTCTTTGGTACCATGTGTTGACTAAATCGTTGAAGATAAAAGAGAGACAAGGAACTTGCTCAAAAATGGAAGGGACAAGTTTTTTCCTTGGCTAAAGTAAAGCCTGACCTTGCATAAAAATGGAAGAGGAGAAGAGGAGAGAGGAAGATGGTGGAAACGGATGTGAAGTGAAAATAAAAATGAGAGGGAAAACCTAGTTATGTTTTGGGGATGATCTTGTTGGGCTCATTTTTTGGTTTGATAGGAAATAATTGACGACGAAACATTGGGGCCTTGTATTAGCCGAATTTATGGCCTTGTTCTTTCTTCAAATCAATTTCCTTTGGGTTTCTAATTAACTTCTTTTAGTCATATTATAATGTATTAAGTAGATATTAATAATTATATTAAAATGCAGTAGAAGTAACAATACTAAGGATGTTAATAATAAAATTAATAATAACAGTAATACTAGCAGCAGCATCAGCAGCAGCAGCAACAGTAGTAGTAGTAATAGTAGGAATAATAATAATAATAATAATAATAATAATAATAATAATAATAATAATAATAATAATAATAATAATAATAATAATAATAAAATAACAATAATAATAACAATAATAGTAGTAAATGGAAATAATATTGAAAAATAAAGTATTTGATGTATTAATAACTTAGAAGCTCAAGGAAATTAATTGGAAGAAAAGAGGGACAAAATTGAATGTCAACAACAAGTTGGTATTAGAGCTCTAGGTTCATAGGTGTTATGAGTCACAAGAAGGTTTAGTGGAGTCTCGCGGATCGGTACGGAGACGTCTGTACTTAACTTCGGTAGGCTATGAAACTGTTAGAAAAATTTCACTTCTTTGATTCCTTGTCATCCGAAATTGTTGACTTAGGAATTCTAAACTTCTGTCTTCTATTCTCTCACAGATGGTGAGTACACCTACAGCCGGATCAGATGACCAGGCACCCGCGCCCCCTATTAGAGCCGCAATAGATGTCCACACGGTGCAACCAGAGCACCCGCACGAGCTGCTACAAAGGAGCCACCAGTAGCTCCAGTCGGAGAACATGCACCTGAGAGGCCTGTTACTGCACTAGCTCTTCAGGAGACCCTTGCACATTTTATGAGCATGTTTGGAACTTTGTCTCAGGAATGGTTGATCCCAGTTGCTCCTGCCACAACTCAGGCCAGGGGAGAAGCACAGACTCCCATCGCCCGTACTCTAGAGCAGCGGGTTCAGGTCGACCAGGTTCTAGAGGTCATACCAGTGCAGCGGGTAGCCCCAGTTCGGCCCGAGGGTAGGGCAGCAATTTCTGAGGAGGAGCAGCTCAGGATCGAGAGGTACAAGAAGTACTACCCTCCTACTTTCAGTGGCTTGTCATCAGAAGATGCCCAGGGTTTTCTTAAGGAGTGCCACTGAAATCCTCCATACTATGGGTGTAACGGAGTCGAGTAGGGTTTCTTTCACTACGTTCTAGCTTAGAGAAGTGGCCTATCATTGGTGGCGCGTATATGAGTTGGGTAGTCCGACGAGGCAGCTTCACTCACATGGACTCAGTTCTCGGATATGTTCTTTAGGGAGTATTTTCCCCAGAGTCTCAGAGATGCATGGCGCGCAGAGGTTGAGCAGTTGCGCCAGGGTTCTATGATCGTGTCAGAGTATGCGGTTCGCTTCAATGATTTGGCTAGGCATGCACCAGCCTTGGTTGCTATAGTTCAAGAGAGGGTCCATCGATTTATCAGAGGGCTCAACCCTAGTATCAGATTTAGCATGGCCCGAGAGTTAGAGATGGGCATCGCATACCAGCAGGTAGTGGGGTTTGCTTGGAGATTGGAGGGTATGCTGATTCGGCAGAGAGAGGAGAGAGAGGCCAAGAGGTCTCGAGAGTCTGGTACTTATAGTGGTACTCGTGCCCTGGCAGCAGCTCGTCATGGTAGGGGCTATGTGAGTCTCCTTGTTCATTCAGCACTTCCAGGCGCCAGTGGTATTCTGGCCACTCCTAGGCTCCAGGATATTTATTATGCACTGCCATTGTCTAGTGCACCTCCTGCACGGGGTGCTTTTAGCGGTCAGTCCAGCCGACCTGGCCTGAGCCAGCCACAATAGCCACGCCCTTCAAAAGCTTGTTTTGAGTGTGGCAACACTCGCCATATAGTGAGGGATTGCCCAGACTTAAGAAGGGTGCACCTCCACACACTACTCAAGCACTGCATGCTCCACTGGGTCCCCAGGCTATGATTACAGCACCAGCTACCACTCCACCTGCTCATCCAGCTCGAGGTGGAGGTCAGGCAGGTAGAGGTCTCCCTAGAGGGGGAGGCCAGGCCAGATATTATGCTCTTCCTGCTCGTACGTAGGCAGTTGCATCCGACTCTGTCATTACAAGTATTGTTCCGGTCTATCATAGAGATGCGTTAGTCTTATTTGATCCATGCTCCACTTATTCCTATGTGTCATTTTATTTTGCTCCGTATTTAGGTGTATCCTGTGATTCTTTGAGTTCTCGTGTTTATGTGTCTACACCTATGGGAGATGCTATTATTGTTGACCGTGTGTATCAATCGTGTTTGGTTGTTCTTAGTGGATTTGAGACCAGAGCCGATTTATTATTGCTCAATATGGTAGACTTTGATATTATTTTAGGAATCGACTGGTTGTGACTGCATTATTCTATTCTTGATTTTCACGCTAAGACCGTGACGTTGGCTATGCCAGGATTACCATGGTTAGAGTTAAGAGGTACCTTAGAGTATACTTCTCGCAGAATTATTTCATTTCTAAAGGCTCAGTGAATGAGTGAGAAGGGGTGTGACGCGTATCTAGCTTATGTTAGAGATGCCAGTATTGATACCCCTACCGTTGAGTCAGTTCTGGTAGTGAGGGATTATCCAAATGTATTTCGAGCTGATCTTCCGGTCATACCGCCCAACAGGGATATCGACTTTGGTATTGATTTGTTACCGGGCACTCGGCCTATCTCTGTTCCTCCATATCGTATGGTTCCTCCTGAGTTGAAGGAGTTGAAGAAGCAGTTACAGGAGTTGGTTGATAAGGGCTTCATTCGGCCTAGTGTGTCACCTTGGGGTGCTCCGCTCTTGTTTGTGAAGAAGAAGGATAGTTGTATGCCTATGTGCATTGATTATCGCTAGTTGAACAAGGTTACAGTGAAGAACAGGTATCCATTTCCTCATATTGATG